>NW_027729220.1:0-313 GCF_054177405.1 Leptonychotes weddellii | reverse complement strand
TTTCCTAAATTCTGTGAGAGCAATTATTCTTTTTGCCAAAGTACCAGTTACCATTCACAATAGAAAACAGTTCTGTTCTCTGGAACTAGATCAGACCATCCCTCATCACAGGAAATACGTTACCTTTTGAAGTTCTTTTTTTTTTTTTTTAAATCATTCCACTCAATTCTAATCTTTTTGTCTTCTCAGTTATACATGATCTTTTACCAGTTAACTTGGTAAATGACCATGATGGCCTTAGCATTCCCCTCAGCTTGACTAAAAGTTTCTTCCTGACTATTGGTCTATGACCTTCCTTTTCTTAGAGCATTTG
>NW_027729219.1:0-313 GCF_054177405.1 Leptonychotes weddellii | reverse complement strand
AAGTATGACAAACTGATAGGCTTACAGTTCTTTTACAGATCAGGAAACTGAAGCATCAAGCTACTGAAGTATGTTATAAAAGGAAAATAGCATCCAGCTGGTAGAAAGGAACCTAGAATCTACAGTTTTCAGAAAGTATGATTTTAAAATGATGGATATTCAACATAATAAATTTCATAAAATGCTAAAACAATGTTACAGTTTAATAGAGCTTTCTGAAACCTTTTATTTCTACCTATATCATTAGTTGGTAATCTCTTTTAAAAATAGGTAAACTTTAACATATGAATATATTTTTAGTCATTTCCTAATT
>NW_027729218.1:0-313 GCF_054177405.1 Leptonychotes weddellii | reverse complement strand
GGAGATGTGGCTGGAGGGGGTGGGAAAGAGGGAAACCAGACGGGAGAAAGTGCCAAAAATCCGCCCAGGACGGGCCTGGAGGCAGGGGGGTCTGGGAGTGCCCTGAAAGCAGCCGGGGCTGTCTGTCTAGGCAGCAGGAAGGGAGCAGAGACAGAGGAAGGGCTCCTGCGTGGTCCAGCACGCAGCACCTCGGGACACCACAGAGGGCAAATTGACTCCAGACTCAGAGTCACGGATAGAAGATGCAGGGAGAACGTGACCCCCCCATTCTGAGTCAGTCACCACCAGGCAATTTTATTTATAGAGTGTTTTC
>NW_027729217.1:0-313 GCF_054177405.1 Leptonychotes weddellii | reverse complement strand
CCGGTGGGAACAGCAGAGCGGGGCTGGCTCGAGGCGACCGGGGTGGGAGACTGCCGAAAATTAGGCAGGGCGCGCCTTCTCCGTTACGATCCCTCCTTCCGTCACCACCTGCCATTGCCCCAAACCAGTGGCAACAATGGGCCAGTGCGGTTGGGTTTCCTGGTCAGAGAACCAAATGTTATGGAACCTGGACGAGATCACCCGATGGAAGAACCAAATGGCACCTGGACATCTTGGAGGCTAGGAGGTTTATTTAATGCCGGTGGGCTCAGAGGAGAGTGGTCTCCAAAGGTCTGAGCCCCAAGCACCAGCA
>NW_027729216.1:0-313 GCF_054177405.1 Leptonychotes weddellii | reverse complement strand
TTTTTTTTTTTTTTAATGTTTCTGCTCAGAGAACTTGCTTAATCTTCCATATATTCTGCTCAGGGCACTTGCAATTATTAGGTCTTGTTTTTCTTTTTCTTTTTCTTTTCTTTCTTTTTTTTTTTTTGTAACCTTTGATGGTAAGAGGAATATAGAGACTCTGTCCTCATCAGTACCACTATTTACAGAAACTCACGTGGACGCAGAAACACACACACACCACCTTTCAGCTTAACTTCCAGTATCGAACTCACTGGATCCTCAACACCAACACTAAAATGGGAAAATACACATGGTTTGGAGCAATAGGAAC
>NW_027729215.1:0-313 GCF_054177405.1 Leptonychotes weddellii | reverse complement strand
GTTTGCTTCAGGATCACCAACTGCTCCATCACCTGTGGGAATCAGTGCAGGCTGGAGGCAGGGGATCAAACAGGTTTTCCTTTCCTTTCCTTCTTTTAAAAATTTCTCCGTGTCTGGGGCGCCTGGGTGGCTCAGTTGGTTAAGCGACTGCCTTCGGCTCAGGTCATGATCCTGGAGTCCCTGGATCGAGTCCCGCATCGGGCTGCCTGCTCGGCAGGGAGTCTGCTTCTCCCTCTCCCACTCCCCCTGCTTGTGTTCCCTCTCTCGCTGTGTCTTTCTCTGTCAAATAAATAAATAAAATCTTTAAAAAAAA
>NW_027729214.1:0-313 GCF_054177405.1 Leptonychotes weddellii | reverse complement strand
TTAACACCCAGGCTAATTCTCTGGAGTCAGGCAGTGCAGGGAGGGGAAAGGCAGGGGGGCCCAGGGGACTCTGTGCTGAGCGCTGCAAAGACCAAGGTGAATAGGGTTTGTAGAACAGAGCACTGGAGAGGAGAGAAGTGCACTGAGAGAAGACTCTGAAGAACTGCAAAGGATGCCCACTGAGCATTCAGCAGAGTACTGGTCAGTGCAGACACTTAAGGAAATTACCTGAGGCTGAGGCCAGGGAAAGTGTCCCCAGAAAGGGGAACAGGGAACAGGGCCAGGGGCTCACCTAGGGAAGGAAAGAACATCT
>NW_027729213.1:0-313 GCF_054177405.1 Leptonychotes weddellii | reverse complement strand
GGGGAGGAGGGACAGAAAGAGAGGGAGAGAGAATCTCAAACAGACTCTGCCCTACTCAGGGCTCGATCTCACGACCCTGAGATCACAACCTGAACTGAAACCAAGGAGTCAGCACTTAATGCACCACCCAGGCGTCCCAATATATCCAACAGAAATGTTTAATGTTCACCTAAAAGATACAGAATGTTCATAAAGGCACTATTCATATACCCTCAAACTATGGAAACTAGCCAAATGTCCATCACCAATAGTACAGATAAATAAAACATGGCATACTCACACAAAGAATTTTTTACAACAATGAAAATTAACA
>NW_027729212.1:0-313 GCF_054177405.1 Leptonychotes weddellii | reverse complement strand
GGTCCCCAGAACTTATTCATCTTCTAAGTGGAAGTTTGTACCCTTTGACCAACTTCACCCATTTCCTCACGCCCCCTCCCCTGACAAGTACCAATCTACTCTGTTTCTATGAGCTTGGGTTTTATTAGATTTCAAATATATAAGTGAGCTCACACGGTATTTAACTTTGCCTTATTTCACTTAGTATAATCACCTCAAGATTCATCCATGTTGCTGCAAATGGCAGAAATTCCTTCTGGTTTTTTTTTGTGACTGAATAATATTCCAACATATATCACATTTTCTTTACTCATCTTGGCCGTTCCCATGCCTT
>NW_027729211.1:0-313 GCF_054177405.1 Leptonychotes weddellii | reverse complement strand
AAAGGATACACACCTCGAGGGCGCCTGGGTGGCTCAGTTGGTTAAGCGACTGCCTTCGGCTCAGGTCATGATCCTGGAGTCCCTGGATCGAGTCCTGCATCGGGCTCCCTGCTTGGCAGGGAGCCTGCTTCTGCCTCTGACCCTCCCCCCTCTCATGTGCTCTCTCTCTCTCATTCTCTCTGTCTCAAATAAATAAATTTTAAAAATCTTAAAAAAAAAATTTAAAAAAAAAAAAAAAAAGGATACACACCTCGACATTTCACCTTCTTGAGGGACATCCCCACATATCACACTCATGCGTTTCCTAGGAACA
>NW_027729210.1:0-5045 GCF_054177405.1 Leptonychotes weddellii | reverse complement strand
ATAAATAAATAAGGAAAATTTTTCAGAAGATAAAGTGAGGGGGCGCCTGGGTGGCTCAGTCATTAAGTGTCTGCCTTCAGCTCAGGTCATGATCCCAGAGTCCTGGGATCGAGCCCCGCATCGGGCTCCCCGCTCAGCGGGAAGCCTGCTTCTCCCTCTCCTACTCCCCGGGCTTGTGTTCCCTCTCTCGCTGTGTCTCTCTCTGTCAAATAAATAAATAAAATCTTAACAAAAAAAAAAGAGAGGGCGCCTGGGTGGCTCAGTTGGTTAAGTGACTGCCTTCGGCTCAGGTCATGATCCTGGAGTCCCTGGATCGAGTCCCGCATCAGGCTCCCTGCTCGGCAGGGAGCCTGCTTCTCCCTCTGACCCTCCCCCCTCTCATGTACTCACTCTCTCTCATTCTCTCTCTCTCAAATAAATAAATAAATAAATCTTTAAAAAAAAAAAAAAAGAGAGGATAAAGTGAGGGGAAGTCATAGTGTAAAACTTAGTTACACTGGAGTTTATCAGGTTAATACTGAATTTATTTTTATCCCCTTAAGTATGCATTAACTAATAGTAACAAACAACCTCAAAGTACAGTCCATATATTGCTTAATTTATAGTCACCTGTGTTATATAAGATATTACTATTTTAATACTTTTATTAGAATATTTTATTGTACAGAGAAATACAAACTATCAAATCCTCCCCAACTTACGATCCACAAGTCCACTATTCTTGAGGGAGGCATATAAAGATAAGAACATGGCTGACCTCCTAGAAATCTATCTTAAAGGTTAGGTATAAGCTGGTTTTTTTTTTTTTTTTTTTAAAGATTTTATTTATTTATTTGACAGAGAGAGACACAGCGAGAGAGGGAACATAAGCAGGGGGAGTGGGAGATGGAGAAGCAGGCTTCCCACTGAGCAGGGAGCCCAATGTGGGGCTCGATCCCAGAACCCTGGGATCATGACCAGAGCCGAGGGCAGACACTCAACGACTGAGCTACCCAGGCGCCCCAGATATAAGCTAGTTTCACTAAGATGCTATTTATGCCTCTGATATTCATTCACACATCTGTGCAGACCCTCTTTGAGTCCATTTAAAACAGAGAAATTATTTCTCTTAATGTATCATTCAATATGCCAAAAAATCCTTATATTTACCCCCCAAACTGCTTCACTCACATGTCAAAGGATAACCTCCAACAAATCCTAGAACTTGAGAAGTAGTAAATAAATACTAAGTTTACCTTAGCCAGGCTCATAATTTTCTCTTTGAATTATATGCACCCTCAGGCCTCACTTTTCCAATGATCATCCCAATTTTTTTTAATCTTTTTGAATGTAAGAAATGTTTTATTATGTTTTGATAAATAATTTATTCAGCATCTTGTAGAAAAAATAGTCCACAAAAGTTAAACTCTGATTATATGTAATAAGGTACCAAAACTTAATCATTTTATGTCTGTAAAATATACCAAACTTTCTACCTTGACAGAAACTACTAAAGATAAAGAATTTCTTCTCACTGATAATCATCAGTTCACAAATCTGTAACTGTATGGTATAGTAATACAACCTTTAATCTTCATTTTAGTTTTCAGGTTTCCTCCCTAAATGTCTACTTGGTCTCATTTTTTCTGGCTAGACATGTTACCTGCATAACAGCAAAAGTCTGCTGCTTCTTGGGGCACCTACGTGGCTCAGTCGTTAAGCGTCTGCCTTCGGCTCAGGTCATGGTCCCAGGGTCCTGGGATCGAGTTCCGCATCGGGCTCCCTGCTCCGCGGGAAGCCTGCCTCTCCCTCTCCCACTCGCCCTGCTTGTGTTCCCTCTCTCGCTGTCTCTGTCAAATAAATAAATAAAATCTTAAAAAAAAAAAAAGTCTGCTGCTTCTTAATTGCTTTGGGCTTAATAAAATGGGGTTAAAAATCAAAGTCAGTAAGACACTGAGAAAACACCAAGTACTGCGGTGCTGGAAGACTAATCCCTAGATAAATGCAGTGTTACTAGTTGATTGTTAAAATTCTCCATCTTAAAAGAACTCTACATCTTTCTAAAAGCAACTATAATTATGTAAAAAAATAAAATAGAAAAATAAGGTATCTTTTTTTTTTTTTTAAGATTTTATTTATTTATTCATTCATTAGAGACAGAGAGAGAGAGGCAGAGGGAGAAGCAGACTCCCAAGGAGCAGGGAGCCCGATGCGGGACTCGATCCCAGGACCCTGACTGAGATCATGACCTGAGCCGAAGGCAGACGCTCAACCATCTGAGCCACCCAGGCGCCCGAAAAATAAGGTATCTTAAAAGGCATAAAGTTTATATTTCTCAAAACACAAAATGTCTTAGAAGAAGAGCCAAGAAAAAAAATAGCAAAGGTACCGTGAATCAGATTCTAACTTCAGGTGCTGAGAAAGTAGTAGTTATTTTGGTACTTTTCAACCACTCCCTCCCCCATAGAGCTGAAACTCCACAAGAGCAGTCACCAAGTCTTTACCACTCACCACTACATCCCTGGTACTCATACAAGATGCCTAACACATTTTGTAAAATCTCTATTTTTTTTATGATGCCTAACACATTTTGTAAAATCTCTATTTTTTTTAATAAACAGTAACTGTAAAGGCTTATAGCTTAATTTCTTAGTTTATTATTTTTTTTTAAATGACTATGGGGGCGCCTGGGTGGCTCAGTCGGTTAAACGTCTGTCTTCAGCGGGGGTCATGATCCCAGGGTCTTGGGATCGAGCCCCACATCATCACATCATCGGGCTCCTTGCTCCGTGGAGAGCCTGCTTCTCTCTCTCCCTCTGCCTGCTGCTCTCCCTGCTTGTGTTCTCACGTTCTGTCAAATAAATAAATCTTTTAAAAAATTTTTTTAAATAAATATGTTCCCCTTGAAATATGTATCTTTAAACTATTTTAAATCAGACACTACATCATACACAAAATAAACTCTCTTTAGAGACGTAAAAGGAAATGTAGCAAAATACCGGCTATTGGCAAATCGGGGATTCACTGTATAAGTATTTTAACTTTTCTGTAGGTTTTAAATTTTTCAAAAGAAAAAAAGTTTGGGGGCGCCTGTGTGGCTCAGTTAAGCGTCTGCCTTCCGCTCAGGTCATGATCCCAGGGTCCTGGGATCAAGCCCCATGTCAGGATCTCTGCTCAACGGGAGCCTGCTTCTCCCTCTCCCTGTCACCCCCCTGCTTGTGCTGTCAAATAAATAAATAAAATCTTTAAAAAAAAAAGTTTTTAAAACTCTTACTCACTTAGGCAAAGAGCTAATGTTTGAACAATTATTTTGATATTATATTTACCTTCTATAACACTCTTGCCCCTTTACTATGCTGAGAATATATCCCCACAAATACATGCAAAAAGATACTACTGGATTTTTTTTTTTAAATTCTTATTTATCTGCTAACTTCTGATTTAAGGAAGGCAAAGGTATTTTTTAATAAGACTAAGAATATATAAAGAGGTAGAATAACTTAATAATTATACTTGGTAAGGATAAATGTTTACTAGGAGGTCTCAAACCAGCAAAATCATGAGTGAGATACTTTATCTCATTCAATGCCAAGTGCTGTAATATATGGGACACACTGCAATCTTCTAACAGATTAAGAATTTGCTGAATCATCTGTTGTTCAGTATTTTATAAAATAGTATACATCAAAAGCAGAAGACTGAAATTATAGACTCAGTCATACTTTGTTCAAAAAGCAAAAATACTCCTTTTTCCCCCAAGTAAATCAACCAAGAATTATATATCTAAACTAAAACTGTTTCCTCTAAATAACACTTTCTGAACAGAACTAGTCTGATTCTCCACCACATTCATCTGATTATCCTAAGTAACAAAAACAAAAATATTTTGAGGATGGGCTGGATATTTAAAAAACAGTAGCAAAATATTATTCATCCTAACTCTACTGGATGTTCTGAGTTAAAAAGTAGAGTCAATATCATTTTGATTCAAAAATTACTTCAAATTCCAGGGGTGCCTGGCTGGCTCAGTTGGAAGAGCACGCAACTCTTGATCTCAGGGTCATGAGTTTGAGCCCCACATCGGGGGGTAGAGATTACTTAAATAAATAAATTTTTTTTTAATTACTTCAAGTTCCAGCTAAGGTAGTATAGAAAGATCTTTCTGACCCATTCTCTCCAAAATCACACCAAAACAGCAAGGAAAACAAGAAATATTAAATAAATAAATAGACAAACATCATAACTCTAATCTCAACACATAAGACAAAATCTTATGACCACAGGGTCCACTGAAGACACTGAGGATGAGCAAGCCAATTCATGTCTCTGAACCCTGGAAAGGTTTTGCAACAGAAGGTATCAGGCACCAGGCAGAAAAGGAAGGCCTGATTAAAGGTTTACATAAGGACACCCCCAAGACCAAGGCTCCATCTCACCTAGCCAGATTTTACCACTCAAGGCTAAAGCAGGAATCTAACGATTTATTCTCTAGAAAATATAAAACAGATACACTTCGAATTCAAGAACAAGAGACTCAATGCAGTGTGGAAAGGACACAAAAAAGGGAGATTAAAAAGCCCCACCCATGCTTACAGAGCTTGCAAACATTTTTAATGATCCATTCTTCATTCTTTTTTTTTTTTTAAGATTTTATTTATTTGCGAGAGAGACAATGAGAGACAGAGAGCATGAGAGGGAGGAGGGTCAGAGGGAGAAGCAGACTCCCTGCTGAGCAGGGAGCCTGATGTGGGACTCGATCCCGGGACTCCAGGATCATGACCTGAGCCGAAGGTAGTCGCTTAACCAACTGAGCCACCCAGGCGCCCCATTCTTCATTCTTAATTATGAACATACACCCTGAAATTACCAATCATTTGAGAAAGGCCTCTAAATACAGAATAAATCGGGGCGCCTGGGTGGCTCAGTCATTAAGCGTCTGCCTTCAGCTCAGGTCATGATCCCAGGGTCCTGGGACAGAGCCCCGCATCGGGCTCCCTGCTTGGCGGGAAGCCTGCATCTCCCTCTCCCACTCCCCCGGCTTGTGTTCCCTCTCTTGCTGTGTGTCT
>NW_027729209.1:0-313 GCF_054177405.1 Leptonychotes weddellii | reverse complement strand
CGAGGGAGAGGGAGGCTTCTCGGGTTCTCTTTTTCTTTTTAATTTGTTATTTGTGTAGACTTTAATTTGTAGAGCAGTTTTAGGCTTACAGAAAAACCATGCAGAGCACAGGGTTCCCACGTACCCTGCCCCTCCCTGCACACAGGTTCCCCAACCGTCAGCATAGTGTGCTCCGTGCATTCCAACTGGTAACTAATATCGACTCGTTGTCACCGTCTCAAGTCCAGAGCTGGGCTTCCTGTGTCATTCATCGTGTGGGTTTTGACGAACACGTGGCGTCATGCATCCGCCATTACAGTACTATACCTCATTT
>NW_027729208.1:0-313 GCF_054177405.1 Leptonychotes weddellii | reverse complement strand
TGCCTGCTCGGGCCAATTCGGAAGCTGATGATGCTTCACTGCGCACTATTTGGAGAATGGTGCCACCTAATAAATGCTTTTGAAACCCAGGTGAGCAGAAATCCCCATTGCCGTGCCTCTGCTTCCATTCGGCCACCGAACATTGCTAAGCCCATGGCTCCTTCCTTCTGCCACCCAGATTACTGCCCAAACCCGCCATAATGTTGGTCCCATCTTGTCACCTGTCAAAAGGCATTTTGTCTCCAGCACTGCTCCCTGAGCAAGCAACATAACAGAGAGAGACAGGGAGAGCCACAGAGGGTGAGCCAGAGAG
>NW_027729207.1:0-313 GCF_054177405.1 Leptonychotes weddellii | reverse complement strand
GCACTCTCTGTGGTGATTACTGAGCATTCCTCTCCTCCATCTCTGGGCCCCTTTCCACTTTCCCTTCTTTCTAGGCAGTAAATTCCATGTCCACCTCTCCAGGCCAGACCAGCACTCTGAGTTTCCTATCTGTATTCCCAGTTGCCAAATCAATATTTCCATTTATATTTTCCACCACCATGACAAACTCAACACATCTCAAACCAAAATCGTAATCTCCTCCTGAAATGTTAGTGCTCCAGGTCTCAGCAGATGGATCCATCTTCATGCTTTGCTTTCTCACATACTTCATGTCCAGTCAATTGGACAGTCC
>NW_027729206.1:0-313 GCF_054177405.1 Leptonychotes weddellii | reverse complement strand
ATTTTTTTTTTTACATCTAAGTAGTTTATTCTATAAATACACCACAATTTATCAATTCCATTGATGGAGATTTGTAGTTTCAATTATTTTGTTATGAATATAGCTGCAAAGCATATTCTTGTGCAAATCTTTTTATGGGCATATGTTTAAATTTCTTTTGGGTTAATATGTAAGCACTGACTTGCAGGTAGATAAGTAGATGTATTTTGTAAGAAACTTCCAAATAGTTAATCAAAGTAGCATTGTATACCTAACCAGTGCCATATGAGTTGGACCACTTGATATTGTACTGCAGATCTTTTAAGCTTTATTC
>NW_027729205.1:0-313 GCF_054177405.1 Leptonychotes weddellii | reverse complement strand
CTCCGCCATATCTTAGGGTCATTGAAAAGAAAAACGTGCCACTCACAGTTCTTCCCAAACCCACTTGCGGATGCCACTGAGCCAGATGCCTATTCTCACGCTTCACAGCACCCTGCTGCCCCTTGGTTACAGCACCCATCACATGTGGTGTAGGGGGGCTGCCATTCCCCCCCACCGACACCCATGCTCGGGGAGGGCAGACAATGTTGTTTCCCACACCCTCCACTGCCCGGGACACGGAAGGGGACCCAGACGTCTTGTAATTCTGACCCTTTCCATATACAATTCTTACTTCCCAGGGCTGTACACTGCA
>NW_027729204.1:0-313 GCF_054177405.1 Leptonychotes weddellii | reverse complement strand
ATAAAACATTAAATGAATACAACACGAAGAAAGTTATACTTAAATGAACAGATTTAATTTGAGAAAACAAGAAAATAGAACAGTCTGATTAAAAACATTGAGAAAATATTGAAATGAAAAGTGGTAACAGCCACAGATAATGAAGATTTAAAACTTTTAAGAGTATGTATAAATAAAAACATGTTGAAACAATTATCCACGTTATAAATTAACAACATTGACTCAAGAAGAGAGATAAGACAGTAACTATAAAATTTGAAAGATAATATTTTTCAAATATAACCCCGTTGCCCCAGAGGCATCTAGGCTCAGA
>NW_027729203.1:0-313 GCF_054177405.1 Leptonychotes weddellii | reverse complement strand
GATTAAAATGAAAAACTTAACAAAAAATAATGTTAGGATTGTACTTTTTTTCCATGCTCTTACTTTTAATCTGTTTATATTTTTATATTTAAACTGGTTTATTATAGGCAGCATATAGCTGGGTCTTGCTTTTTTAATCCAATCTGGCAATTTCTGGGGTGTTTCAATCATTTTCATTTAATACGATTATCAACATGACGGAGTTTACTCTCTTGCTATTTCAGTTCTACTTGTCCTTTCTGTTGTTTGTTCCCTTTCTCTTCTTTTTCTTCATTCTTTTGCACTACACGATTATTTTTTGGAAGATTTTATT
>NW_027729202.1:0-313 GCF_054177405.1 Leptonychotes weddellii | reverse complement strand
GTAATCGATGCCAGATGTTGAGCTGGCCCCCAGCCCGGCTCCTGCATCTGGGTGTGAAAGGCGAGCTGCAGCCCAGGCCTGGGTCTTGGTGGGCTCAGGGAACATGGGGGTGGAGCGGTAGGGGGGCTGCTGGGCCCAGGGGCTGGGTGCAGAGGATAGGGTGCGGGAGCCCCTTGGAGGAAGGTGGCCACCCAGCAGTGAGGCTGGGATGAGAGAAGCCAGGACAGCCCAGAGACAAGACACCGAGAGCAGGCTTCCCTTGGCCCCTTGTCAGCCATTTTACTTCCTGGGGGTAAAGGGTTTGCTGCTGCTG
>NW_027729201.1:0-313 GCF_054177405.1 Leptonychotes weddellii | reverse complement strand
TGCTGCTCGTTGTAGTTGCTACTGTTGGCTTAGTGACTTTTCTGAACTAACTTTGTCAAGTCTGTATTCTTTGCTGTGTGTGGCTACTGAATCCCTGTGCTGTTACCTTAGTGCTCAGCCAGTGGCTGGGCAGAGAGGTCACCCCTGTTTCCGAGCTATGGGCTACAGATTGGAAGTCCCCACAACCTCCTCTTCAGGTTTGAATAATCTGCTCCAGTGGCTCATGGAACTCAGAGAAACATGTTACTTACTAGATGACCAGTTCATTAAAAGGACAGAACTCAGAGCCAGGCAGCTGGAATCGATGAGCAGG
>NW_027729200.1:0-313 GCF_054177405.1 Leptonychotes weddellii | reverse complement strand
AATTTTTGAGGAAGTTCCATACTGTTTTCCACAGTGGTTGCACAAATTTCCATTCCCACCAACAGTGTACAAGGGTTCCCTTTTTGCCACATCTTCTCCAGTATGTGTTTATCCCTTCTCTTTTTGATAATAGCCATTCCAAAAGGTATGAAGCAATATCTCATTGTGGTTTTGATTTGCATTTCCTTGATGATTAGTGATGCTGAGCAATTTTCATTTACCTATTGGCCACATGTATGTCTTCATTGGAAAAATATCTATTTGGATACTCTGCCCATTTTTTAATTAGATTACTTTAAAAATTAATTTTTTT
>NW_027729199.1:0-5045 GCF_054177405.1 Leptonychotes weddellii | reverse complement strand
GGGTATTGAGGAGGGCACGTTCTGCATGGAGCACTGGGTGTTATGCACAAACAATGAATCATGGAACACTTCATCTAAAACTAATGATGTAATGTATGGGGATTAACATAAGAATAAAAAAAAAAGTGATTATCTTATACCATTTTAGGAAGGTGACTTAAGTTTATGATTATCAGAGGTCTTTACAAGAAATAACCTAAGTTTTGCCTACATTTATGAAATACAGTAGATCAAGTTTTGCTCTAAATGATGTTGTTTGCATGGGGGATCTTCGATTGGTTCCATCTTAACAGTGTGTAACGTAGGGGCACCTGTGTGGCTCAGTTGGTTAAGCATCCAACTCTTGATTTTGACCTCAGGGTCATGGGATTGAGCCCCATGGCAGGCTTCTCACTCAGTGGGGAGTCTGCTTGAGGATTCTCTATCTCCTTCTGCCCTTCCCACCACTAATGCTCCCTCTCTGTCTCTCTAAAGTAAATAAATAAATCTTTTTTAAAAAACCAAAAAACAACAAATTGCATTATGTAACTGCAACACTCATGCAGAAAACTGCAAAATGTATACTTTAAAGCATAAAATATTTTTAAAATGTAAACAAACTCTTATAAAAACCACCCATCTAGGGGCACCTGGGTGGCTCAGTGGGCTAGGCATCCAACTCTTGCTTTTGGCTCAGGTCATGATTTCAGGGTTATGGGATCAAGCCCAGTGTTGGGCTCTGTGCTCAGTGGGGAGTCTGCTTGAGATTTTCTCTCTCTCCCTCTTCCCCTTCCCTCTCTTTCTCTCCCTCTCTCTCAAATAAATAAATAAATAAGTAAATCTTAAAAAAAAAAATCACCCATATAAAAAAATACAATATAACCAGCAATCTAGTCATGTTCATATGTAGCTATTCATTTGCCCCTTCTCCTATTTTTTTTTAATTGAGGTATAGTTGACTACAATGTAATTTTAGTTTCAGGTGTACAACATAGTGATTCAGAAACAGAATCATAAATACAGAGAACAAA
The DNA here is from genome assembly GCF_054177405.1 of Leptonychotes weddellii. Lineage (NCBI taxonomy): Eukaryota > Metazoa > Chordata > Mammalia > Carnivora > Phocidae > Leptonychotes > Leptonychotes weddellii. The sequence continues at coordinate 4,035 of NW_027729199.1, read as the reverse complement.
CTGGTGGTTGCCAGAGGGAAGGGGATTAGGGGGATGGGTAAAACAGGTGAAGAGAATTAAGAGATACAACCTTCTCTTACTTTTTAATACCTCCTCGAATTTCTGTGATTTTTTTATCCATGATTATTTTTTTTATTTCTGAAGAAATCCTTATAATACTTAGTGTTGTTTGGATGGCCATAAATTCTCTTTTTTTGTGTACAGATGGTTTTAATTCACATTTACTTTTGAGGGTTTTTCTTTCTGCATTACCAATTTTTCGGTTGCAGTTACTCTTTTTTTTTTTTTTATTTTAAGGCTGCCATTCTATTTTCTTTTCACTTTTATCATTTCTAGTGAGAAGTCAGTTGTAAATCTAAGTGTTTCTCTTAAAGGCAATGACATTTTTATCAGATAGCAGTAAAAATATTTTGTTTTGATGTTGGTTTTCAGCAGTTTTACTAATGTGCCTAGGTGTGTTGTGTATGTAGTAGATGGTATTGTGTGGCACCTAGATTTTCCCTCCAGGACTGAAGCACCCATTCTCCCATCTTCTGGAGTGTTGGCATCAATTATATTCATTTGAGTCTGTCTTTAAGACTCTCTTTAGTAGAGTTTCAGCTCACTCAAAGTAACATTCCCTTCCTCGTGGCCACTCACATTCAATAATGTAGACATTTATAGGCCTTGCCCCTATCCTCCAATTCAGAACAACTCTGATGGGCTCCCATAACTCTAGGGAGCCCCATGAAATTAGCTGAAACCTTTAAAATTCCATTGCAGTTCAACCTCTCCCTCTGACCATTTCTCTATTCCCCTCTGCCACAGGTGTTGATTCCAAGAGTACTCCCTAACAAACTTCCCATATGCAAATATCCATTTCAGATTCAACTTCTAAGAGAACCCAACCTATAATAGTATGTGTGTGTTGTATACGCTGCTTGAGGATTGTGGTAATTCTTGGTTCTGTGACTTGATATCTTTGATCAATTTTGGAAGTGTTTATAGTATTAAGTATTCAATATTTTTCTTGCCCTATTCTTTTCCTGCCATCTAACTAAAAATACATTACTAAATGTACTAAATATACATTTAATCATATTTTTACTATTTCCAAATATATATTTAATTTTGTTTTATTCTCTGTGCTTCAGTCTAGATAATTTCTATGCATATTTCTTCCAGTTCACTAGTATTATACATAGTTTTCTACAAATCTAAAAGCATCTATGGGGAAAAAGTTTACCCAAAATGTATAAAAACCAAACTTATCTCAGATATGTCCTAACAGAATTAATTTTAGATAATAATAGGGCAACAACACAGAGACTAGAGAAAAAATTTGGGGAAATAATTATCTACTAATGAAATTGCCATTTTTTTTGTGAATTCAAACAAGTGTCATTCTTAGCTGCACAGAGGGGCAAATATATTGAATGACAGAAACCAGACACATAAGAATGAATAACAGATGGTTCCATTTTTAAAAAATTCAATAAAATAAGAAAAACTATAGCTGTAAAAATAAGGAAATTATTTAACTTTGATGGAGAATTAGAATTAGGGAGAGATATAAGAAAGTCTTATAGAATGTGGGCAAACTTCTATTTCTTAATCTGAGTATTGGTTACACATGTGTTTATTTTATACTAATTCATCTAACTGAACATTTGTATTTTTTGCCCTTTTGTTTATGTCTGTTTAAGTAGAACATGTATTAAAGACATAGATAAAAATCAATCTTATGAATGTCAGGAAATGACCCACCCATATATAGAAAGTCAATAAATAATTTTAGCTATCTCATCTCACTCTATACAGTAAATTTAAAGTATATTAAAGACTTAAACATAAAATTAAACAAAATATAAGACTTATTATACACTTGGTCATCAAAAAACCAGAATGAAAATATATTCATGAGAAAACATTGTAATATATTTAATCCTCAATATATTGCTATGCAAATACATAGGTAAATCTTTCAAGTCATAAAGTGTTCAAGGGACTCAGTTGAAAACTAAGCAAATTATTTGAAAGTATAGGCAAAACTTTTAAATCAGGTAATATCTCTGTGTAGAGCAAAAAATAACTCTGATCATATGCTGATAAAAGTAACAACTCAAATACTTTGGAAACTTTTGCATTACTAGTAAATTTAAACACTTTTTTAGTCTACTCATAAGTATATCTCCAGAGAAATTCTTGCAGTTGTTTGCCTAGGATAAATGTTAAAGAATGTAGGGCGCCTGGGTGGCTCAGTTGGTTAAGCGACTGCCTTCGGCTCAGGTCATGATCCTGGAGTCCCTGGATCGAGTCCCGCATGGAGCCTGCTTCTCCCTCTGACCCTCCCCCCTCTCATGTGCTCTCTGTCTCTCTCATTCTCTCTGTCTCAGATAAATAAATAAAATCTTTAAAAAAAAAAATGTTAAAGAATGTAACAACCTTGTTTATAATTGCAGATAGAAAGAACCCAAATGTCCATTAACAGTTAAATGGATAATTAAATTAACATCTATTTACATAATTGAACAATGTATAACAGAACAAAGGAATAAACTGCAGTTATATATATATATAATTTGTAAAAGAGAGATTAGTACATAAGAAATGGATATAAAAATTCTAAACAACACTTTTAAGATAGTTCTGCTATGAAGAGGGACAGAGAGGCAGAGCTGAGGTTGAAAGGAAATATTAGAACAAGCAAGTTTCATTGTTTTTGTTGTTATTTGTAATAGGAGCTGCTCTATAATGTTTGAATGATGTTAGAAATGATCTAGTAGAAAGGGGCAGAGGAGAGGAAGGTTATAATTTCAGTAGTGAAGAAACAGAGTATGTGAGAGATGATGGGTTTCAGAGGACATGCTGAGATTACCCAAGTTTTCTATCTAGTAAATGGCAAAACCAAGATATTAGCTCTCTCTTTTTTGTGGTCCGCTTTAGGTGGCTGGATTCATTTCCACCATCTGCTGATTGTTGGTCTAAATATTAATGGTAATATTGGTCTCCTTAGTCTTTCTATTACTCTGTAATATCAAGAGATTTTAGGGGGGAGGAGCAAGATGGTGGAGGAGTAGGAGACCTAAATTTCATCTGGTCCCAGGAATTCAGCTAGATAGGGATCAAACCATTCTGAATACCTATGAACTCAACAGGAGATCGAAGAAAAGAATAGCAGCAACTTTCTGAACAGAAAAGCGACCACTTTCTGGAAGGTAGGACGTGCGGAGAAGTGAATCCAAGGCGATATTCGGGAAGATAGACGGTGGGGGAGGGGGTCTCCGTCAGCCGCTACTGGCAAGTGATAGAGCCATGGAGCACAAAATCAGAACTTCTAGAAGTCTGCTCCGCTGAGGGATGTCGCTCCAGTGGCTAAGTGGGGGGTGGAACCCTCGCCGGGACAGTGTGGTCTCAGAACCCTTGGGGTCACAGAAAGACTAGGGGTGCCTGAGCGCAGCAGAGCTCCCAGGTATTGGAGCGGGGAAGTCAGCTGCAAAGACAGAGCCAAGGAGTCCGCTCTCAGCTCAGGGTTGCCATAAACAGTGATCCACAGCACTGAAAAAGTGCTCAACATCGCTTGGCATCAGGGAAATCCAAATCAAAAATGAGATACCACCTCACACCAGTCAGAATGGCTAAAATTAACAAGTCAGGAAATGACATATGTTGGTGGGGATGCGGAGAAAGGGGAACCCTCCTACACTGTTGGTGGGAATGCAAGCTGGTGCAGCCACTCTGGAAAACTGTATGGAGGTTCCTCAAAAAGTTGAAAATAGAGCTACCCTACAACCCAGCAATTGCACTACTGGGTATTTACCCCAAAGATACAAAAGTAGGGATCCGAAGGGGTACGTGCACCCCGATGTTTATAGCAGCAATGTCCACAATAGCCAAACTGTGGAAAGAGCCAAGATGTCCACCGACAGATGAATGGATAAAGAAGAAGTGGTATATATATACAATGGAATATTATGCAGCCATCAAAAGGAATGAAATCTTGCCATTTGCAACAACGTGGATGGAATTGGAGGGTATTATGCTGAGCAAAATAAG
>NW_027729198.1:0-313 GCF_054177405.1 Leptonychotes weddellii | reverse complement strand
TAACAGTAATATATTATTAAAAATGGTGCATATTTGAATGTGTTAAGTTTGTAAGTATGCTTTTTACTGAATATATGCATTTTAGTATGCTTTAAAATATTATATAATGAAAATATTTAAGTGATTTGCAACTTTACATGGCTGGGAAAATGCTAGTGTTGCTAGTAAAAACAGTGATGTTAAAAGCAAATGACCTGTCATTTCATGACACGGGTCAGGCTTACTTCTTTTAGTCAATCTGCATCACCAGCTTCCTCTACTGATTGCTTCTTAGTCACCAATTTGTTGATGCCCAGCCAGCTGAGTCAGGAGC
>NW_027729197.1:0-313 GCF_054177405.1 Leptonychotes weddellii | reverse complement strand
CTGGTCTGGCCTCCAAACTACCTAGCTTTGTGACCTCTTCTCAATCTCCACTTCATCTGAAAAACATAGCTGGGTAGCTGTGAAGGGTTTTAGAAAATTTCTCATGGTCGTGTCGTAACCATAGGATACTGATCTTTTCTAACCCAAAAGCATTTCTGATTTTTTTTTTAAAGATTTATTTATTTCAGAGAGAGCGAGCAGGGGGAGGAGCAGAGGGAGAGGGAGGGAGAAACTCCAACAGACTCTGCACTCAGTGTAGAACCCAACGCAGGGCACAGTCCTGCGACCCACGAGGTCACGACCTGAGCTGAAA
>NW_027729196.1:0-313 GCF_054177405.1 Leptonychotes weddellii | reverse complement strand
TGAACATTATAAAAAGCAATTCATTAGTATTAGAAGACTTAAGGTTATTACGGACTGTAACAGTGTTGAGCCAGGGTGAATAAGCCTGCTCAGATTTTGCATGTATCCATCCACCCTACTAAGGATCTAAGCACTAATTAGAAATTAGGCATTGTATTCAGCACTTTGGAGAATTCAGAGATCAGTAAGATCACAGTCCTTTACATTTCAGAGGCAACCTTTCTAGCTGTATCTCCTGCCACTTCTGATGATGTCTACACCTCAGTCACACCACACTCATGGTACACTGGTTCCCAATCTATCCATATTTTCA
>NW_027729195.1:0-313 GCF_054177405.1 Leptonychotes weddellii | reverse complement strand
TTGAGAAAGCAAAAGGCTGAAGTGTTACTTGTCCTTCCTTATCCTTTAGATGAGGGTACTGGTGCAGAAAAAGGGGGTTGGGCTGAGGGAGTAGCTTGACTGCCAAGGGGGAAAACAGTGGCTCACAGCCCTGGAACCTGAGTACTGGGACATTCATTTTCAGGCTCTGTTGGAGCTTGGCTACCAGCTTTGCCAGGCCCGGGAGATGTGTCAATGAGCCATTTACATGACCCTTTACAAACTTAAGCCTGTTATTTGGCCCTTGGTGCTGGCTTTTTAGAAAGTCCTTGACAGACACAGTAGGAATAAAATA
>NW_027729194.1:0-313 GCF_054177405.1 Leptonychotes weddellii | reverse complement strand
GGGGAAACTGAGTGAATCATCATGGAAAACTACCAACTTACAAAGGGAGATGGAAACACAAGGAAAAAGGTATAACAGTGATACAAAACAACCAGAAAACAAAAGATAAAATGACAATAGTAAGTCCTTATGCATCAATAATCGCCTAAATGTAAATGGATTGAGTTTACCAATCAAAAAACACAGAGTGACTCCACAAAATAAAAACATAGACCCAAGTATATGATGCCATCAGAAGGCTCATTTTAGCTGTAAGGACAAATGTAGGTTCAAAGTGAAGGAGTGGATGATGGTATCCCAAGCAAATGGTAAA
>NW_027729193.1:0-313 GCF_054177405.1 Leptonychotes weddellii | reverse complement strand
TTCCCCTGGGGGCTGCGATGCCCTAGGAGGTAAGGAGGGCGGAGGAGCTCCCTTGCTGAAGCCTCAGGACTGCATTTTAGTGAGGTTTCCCTTGACTTACTTCCACCCTCTCCTAGAGCCTCCAGAAGGGAAGGTGGCCCTGTGGACATTGGATTTTAGTCCAGTGAGAGCCTTGTTGGGACTCTGCACCCTCAGAACTTTAAGATAAAACATGTGTGTTCTTTTAAGGCGCTATGTTTAGGCGACTTGGTACCACAGGAATAGCAAACCGATGTAATCGTCTAGCTCATTCACCTCAGCAGTAATGAGATCT
>NW_027729192.1:0-313 GCF_054177405.1 Leptonychotes weddellii | reverse complement strand
GGGCATTGGAGGCCAGTGTGACTGAAGGTCAAGATCTTAAAGCATATCTTTTCTATCTAGTAGCTGTTTATAACTACTCGTCTATGTTAGAGTTTTGTTTCCATATCATGGAGAAAATAGGAAGTCCAGCACCCCTGGATTGCATTTGAACCCATTTTGTTTGAAAAGTGAGAACTAGAAATTAGTAGAACTATTTTCATGAGATGCTGCGTGAGCCTCTAGGTATCATCAGAGATCTTTAAGGGATGGGTGAGACCAGGGCACAGTATGGATGCTGACAAGTCCCTGGCCACCTAAGACATCAAGAATTCCC
>NW_027729191.1:0-313 GCF_054177405.1 Leptonychotes weddellii | reverse complement strand
AAATAAACGGAACAGATAATTTTTAAAATGCAGTCTGTCTTCACTTACTCTATTCCAGATGTATTCAAAGCCAATGGGAATTAATAACTTTTATATTTTAACGAGACAGTACCGTATCTAAAATTTACGGGTCAGCCAAAATTTCATCTTAAGTAATTAGCCCAATTGTTAAATTAATCCTAGGAAAAGTAGAGAAACAATGCATTTTGCTTGATTTATTAAATAAGCCCCCAGTTATATTTTGTGAAATTAGGTTCCACTGAAAATATGTGATTCGATTAAGTAATTCATTCATTTATTCACAATTGATTCA
>NW_027729190.1:0-313 GCF_054177405.1 Leptonychotes weddellii | reverse complement strand
CGGTTGAGCGTCTGACTCTTGGTTTCAGCTCAGGTCATGAACTCAGGGTCGTGGGATCGAGCCCCCCATGGGGTTCCACCCTCACCGTGGAGTCTGCCTGAGATTCTCTCTCCTTCTGCCTCTGCCCCTCTTGCTTGAGCGCTCTCTATCGCTCTCTCTTAAATAAATAAATAAGTTTTTAAAAAGGTAAAATAAAATTTTAACCCAGATGATTCCCAGGGTGACTGAGCAGATGATACAAAGTTCAGTCTGGGAAGCTGTGTGTGCTCACTCAGGTGGGCCCTCAGGCCTTGGGGCCACGGGCCTGGCAGAA
>NW_027729189.1:0-313 GCF_054177405.1 Leptonychotes weddellii | reverse complement strand
CTCATATCAGTGAGATCATATGATACTTGTCTTTCTCTGATTGACTTATTTCAATAGCACTTGTATTGCATCACATTTTTGATAGCATGGAAAAAATTATGTGTGTATATACTATGGCATGGTGTTTGGTGCGTAAACATTTAACGAATGATTTATTATCATTCCCATTTGTATTAATATTAACAACATATAATACTTGTGCATCTGTGTGAACCTCAAAGCCCTCTGTGTATGTAGATATTTACATATATGTGTCTCTGTATAAATATATGCATTGTACGTTCACACACATATGTAAATGTGCACACACACA
>NW_027729188.1:0-5045 GCF_054177405.1 Leptonychotes weddellii | reverse complement strand
GTCTATGCAAAAATAAAAAGCTTCTGCACAGTGAAGGAAACAGTCAATGAAACTAAAAGACAACTTTCCGAATGGGAGAAGATATTTGCAAATGACATATCTGATAAAGAATAGTATCCAAAATATATAAAGAACTTATACAACTCAACACCCAAACAATAAATAATGTCATTAAAAAATGGGCAGAAGACGTGAACAGACATTTCTCTAAAGAGGATATACAGATGGCTAACAGACACATGAAAAGATGCTCAACATCACTGATCATCAGGGAAATGCAAATCAAAACTGCAATGAAATATCACCTCACACTTGTCAGAATGGCTAAAACCAACAACACAAGAAACAACAGGTGTCGGTGAGGATCTGGAGAAAGGGGAACACTTTGCACTGTTGGTGAGAATGCAAACTGGTGTAACCACTCTGGAAAACAGTATGGAGTTTCCTCAAGAAGTTAAAAATAGAACTACCCTATGATCTGGCAATCATACTACTGGGTACCTACCCAAAGAAAATGAAAACACTAATTAGAAGGGATATGTGTACCCTTATGTTTATAGCAACATTATCAACAATAACCAAATTATGGAAGCAGTCCAAGTGTCCATCAACTGATGAATGGATAAAGAAAATGTGGTATATATACAATGGAATATTACTCAGGCATATAAAAAAACAAAATCTTGTCATTGCAATGGTATGTATGGAGCTAGAGAGTATTATGCTATGTAAAATAAGTCAGTCAGAGAAAGGCAAATACCATGTGATTCACTGTAAATACCATATGTGGAATTTAAGAAACAAAACAAATGAAAAAGGAAAAAACAGAGAGAGACACAAACCAAGAAACAGACTCTTAACTACAGAGAACACGCTGATGGTCACCAGAGAGGAGGTGGGTGGGGTGGTGGGGGAAATAGGTGATGGGGGTTAAAGAGCACACTTAGGATGAGGAATAAATAAATAAATAAATAAATAAATAAGATTTTTTTAAAAGACCCTGTAAGTGAATCACTTCACCTTTAGTCCGGATCTGAAAATCAGTAAATATGACTTACAACCAACTCTTCCCCATGTTTTCACAGTAATTCCTTACAAATTTTTAATTTTAGGTACAGCAATATCTCAACAGAAAGCCAGCTGGTGGGGGCTGCAGGATGGGCTTGGCCTGTGCAAAGGAGTGGACAAGCAACCCTAACATGCTGATTTCTGAGGTGGAAACACTCCACTGCCAGAATGCACCATCGGATTGGGTGAATCCTTGTTTCAGGCAAGAACGAAGTCGTAAAAGAATGTTATTTCTCTTTGAAATACTAAGATAGGCATCAAAAAAGGTAGTTCAAATGGATGACTTGTTCTCTTATGTAGAATAATTGGCTGGTATCAATTCAGTTGGCAGGAAGAAATATGCAAGTACTGATTAAACTACTCCATTTTTATGATTCTACCCAAAACCATCATCCAAAAATGAATTAGGGCACAAATTAGGAAGGGAATCACACGAATCATGTTTTCCCCCACCCTTGTTATAAATGAATTTTGCAAACTATATATTTTAAATATTTGAAAACTCATCAATACATGTATGTATTCTATTCTACCGAAATCCTTTTAAAAACCTGAAAGCATCGTTATTCTTATTTATGTTGTGTTACAGACAGCAGTCTTCATGTGAGAAGAGAAAACCCTCCAATGGGTAAGTGATAATCCCTGGAGAAAGCAGGAACTGAAAAGAAGCATACCTTTTGCAAACTGCTTTAGCAAAAATGACAATGTCAGTTAACATATCAAATGGCATTTCTGAAATGTCAGAAGGAAGGGGAAATGTCTTTGCCCATGGAATTGAGAAATAACACAGCAGAGCAGAGGAGCTTGGCAGGAAAGATCCATGAGGAAGCCACTGGGCCATTCTGGAAACGCGAGGGCCTAGACGTTGCTAGAAGGTTTTAGCAGTTCAAACCTGCTCCAGCAGAGTGTCCCTCGAGGGAGGTGGTGCTGGAGGGCAGTTCTAGGAGTTCTCCTGGGGTCCCTGATGGAACTCTGGAGCACAGTGAGAGACAGGCCATTGAGAGCACATGAAGAGGAACCGCCTCCCTGGAAACCTGAAACCTTTATGCAGATGTAGAGGCCTGGGACAACCAAACAGGTGTCAAGTAAATCCACGCAGGGACTCGCACTCCAGCAACTAATTCCTCATCAGCACTTCACATGGGCTGAAGAAAGCAGTGACAATGGATCAGCTTGTTTTCACCACCTGTTAGCAACCCAGTCTAGAGCTTACCAGACAAAGACGATTGAATGACAACTTGTATTTTTCATTCCAAACCTGAAAACTGGCAAGTAAACTTTATCTCACACCATTGAAGAATGATTCACAGGACAGCACACTGAAGACAGTGGAACAAATATGGTAGAGGTTATATAAAAATCCAATCAGTCCTTTGAAAATCATAATCGTCTCCAAACCCAGAAACCACTCACTAGTGATTTCTCTCCCTGCCTTGTCTTCAAATATTCAGTCATTGTCTTTAAAGACATTCAGCTGGAAAATTCCAGTGGGCAGGACAAATCTGCCCACATGTTTATTGGAATTGACAATAATGGAAGAGATTTCAAACTGTAAAGCCCAGAACTCACCAAGGAGGCAGCATCTTTAATGGAGAGGGAGATTGGAAGCCAGGAGCCCTGGACTGCATTTGGGCTCTATCAGTTACTAACCATGTGGCCTGGGGCAAGTTTCTAACCCCCATGAGTTTCCCATCTATAAACTAGAGATGATAAATCCTCCTTTCACTCAGAGTTGCCCTGAGATTTCAATAAGTTCATACCTGGGGGGAAAAAAATCCTTTGTAAAATGCAAAGTTCCATGTGAATATCATCGGCCTGACATGGACATAATGACTTCCAGCAACGAGTTCCTCTGTCAGGTGTGAAAGGCAATGCCAACAATCCCAGCTTGCTGCTGGGAGAAGACAAGGGAAGGAATCATATTTAACTGTGACAGGGTTAAGGGAAATCAATGCTATTAATAAAATACTATTTGCCACTTAATAGGATTATATCTACCAAAACTCCCAAAGCTAAGATTTGATGAATAAAATGCTATGAAGAGTAGAAGTTGCAAATAAAAATGCCTTCATGGACCAAGAAAGCCACATAAGAAGAAACGTGGGCTGGGAGTAAGAAACACAGACACAAAAACACAGGAACAACTGGAAAGAAGCACTTGGTCTCAGCAGGTGCAGCTCTAGGGTGTGCTAGAGACCTTGGGGAAATGGGGGCAGATATCCCTTAATGAAGGCAGGGTTGCGTCAGGGAAATTTGCATCTAGTCTTGCTGGATTTCCCTCATTTTGGAGGAGAAGATGGAAATCTAAAGGTGTTACAGAATCTTCCCATTTATTTAAAGTTGGCTCATATTTCCCTCCAAAAAATACCACATAGATCAAAATGGGAGCCCAGGAAACACACGTGCCATTAGGTCTGCTTGCCAATAGCACCGTCTGAAGTGAGAAGACAAGAGGCAGAAAGTGGAGGGGTTGGAGGTTGAGCAGATACCTGATTGATGTCAAAATTCATTGAAATTGTTAATTTGCTAATGTGGAATGTGGACGCTCTCAAAGAAGGCAGTCATAAGAAAAGTGAAAGTTGATGTCATGGTCAGGTCATTTGTGGGAAATGACCACTGAGATCATCTGGCCTCATGCGAAACTGACCTTTTCATGTTTTCCCCCTCATGCTGAACATTCCTGAGACCAACATGCTGGAGACGAAACCAAAACATCCCCCTCCGGCCAGAGAGCCCTTGATTACAAACAGGGTGCACATGATGGATGGCCAGAGACAAGGTGGCTTGGTGGTAAAAGCTTGTCCCAAGTCGATCAGCTGAGCGCAGGAAACAGCACCCCACCCTTTAGAACACAGACTACTAGAGAAACATGAAGGCCTGAAATCCAACTCAGTCCTGTAGCTTTTATAGCAGTATTTTTATGACATCTTAGATAACACACAAAAAGAACAATATGTACAAAAACAAGCACCACCACTTAAAAAAAATAAATAAATAAAGGCAGCCTCCTGGAAACAAAGACTAGTTTTGATCTTGGAAACAAATTCTCTTTAGTTTGTTCACTGCATGAGAATCTTAATTTCTCAAGCCAGTAGGTCCCAAACAACTTAGGCATCTACAGCTGGGTAACATTATAGAAAATTGAATTTATCAACCTGTTTTAATTTAAAATTGGACATAGAACTAGGTTGTATATTTTGGGGGGCAGGGAGACTAACAAGCAATTAGAAGCTATTAGTCCGGACTTTTTATTAGTTATAGACTTATTGGTATTTTTGTTTCATGATTAAAAAATATATACATTTTGGTTGGTCCAAAATAACTGATTCAATCAGTAAACTCACAGGATACAAAATCAACGTACAGAAATCGGTTGCATGTCTACACACTGATAATGAAGCAGCACAAAGAGAAATTAAAAAAACAATCCATTTACAACTGCACCCAAAATAATAAGATACCTAGGAATAAACCTAATCAAAGAGGTGAAAGACCTGTACTCTGAAAACTATAAAACTATAAAACACTGATGAAATTGAAGGGGACACACACCCACACACACAAACACACAAATGGAAAGGTATTCCATGCTCATGGATTGGAAGAACAATATTGTTAAAATGTCCATAGTACCCAACGCAATCTACACATTTAATACAATCCCTATCAAAATACCAACAGCATTTTTCAGAGAACTAGAACAAACAATCCTAAAATATGTATGGAACCACAAAAGACCTCAAATACCCAAAACAATCTTGAAAAAGAAAAGAAAAGCTGAAAACATCACAGTTCTGGACTTCAAGTTATATTACAAAGCTGTAGTGATCAAAACAGTATTGGACTGTTTGGGCATAAAAATGGACACATAGATCAATAGAACAGAATAGAAAACCCAGAAATAAACCCACAATTATATGGTCAATTAATCTTCACCAAAGCAGGAAAGAATATGCAATGGGAAAAAGACAGTCTCT
>NW_027729187.1:0-313 GCF_054177405.1 Leptonychotes weddellii | reverse complement strand
GGTGTTAGGTGTTAAAGGGTACTGTGATCTTATTTAATACCTTAATGCTTTTCTTGCTTGAGGGATGGACCCATTGTTCTAGATGCTACCATCTGTGAGATTATGACTGAACATCTCTAAATCAGAATCCTACCCAGGTGGAATGATACAGGCCTCTGATAGCCAGTCCCCCACTGTCCTCCTAGCATGCTGCCCTGTGCGCCCTACATGGCATGGAATGCCCCACCGTACGTGGGGGCAAGGGTCCAGTACAAAGAGCCCCTCCACCCAGGAAACAGGGCATGGCCGGAAAGGGGGCTGCCCCTTCACCCCA
>NW_027729186.1:0-313 GCF_054177405.1 Leptonychotes weddellii | reverse complement strand
AACCCAGGTTATAATTATTTCATATATAAACTTCATTCTTAATCTCAATTTGCAATACGTCAACTAACAGCAGGAGTACATGGAAGGTTTATTGATTAAAACTTTCCATGTCATGAAGTTCAGAGGAATAGCCAATAATGTGCTGAATAATAATCATAATTCAACAACTTCTTGGCAAGTGAAAATATTGGGTTGGCTCTAAGGAGATAAAATTAAATATGGGCAAAAATGAGTCCAAAATCCCAACTCCATAAAATACAGGATGAAGAAGACATGGTTTAGAAAAAAGGATAGGTTAAAAGTGTGAGGTTGT
>NW_027729185.1:0-313 GCF_054177405.1 Leptonychotes weddellii | reverse complement strand
CGTCCTCCACAACCCTGCCACCCTCCATCATCTGATACTCCTCCCGATTTCCAATGCAAGTTGTTGGTCTGGGCCCTGTAGTTTTACGTTTGAGTTTCCAACTCCTGCCCAGTTCCCTGAGACCTTTGGGGTAGGAATGGGGGTCAGGTGTGCCTTGCAGATTTATTTTAGTGGTCCCTGACCAGAACCTCCAGTATCAATAATTTTTTAAGAAGCCCCCAGAAGATTCTCATGTGAGCATGGCTGAGAACCTCTGGATAGCTTCAGAAGGAATCTCAGCCCAGCTCAGTGTGATGAGTCCTGATTACACACC
>NW_027729184.1:0-313 GCF_054177405.1 Leptonychotes weddellii | reverse complement strand
TTTTTTACTAGGATGCTTTATAGGCCTGGCCTTCCACATTTTTTATTTGACTTGTTGGAAGACTCACCAAGAAGGCCCAGAAGCCTCTCCCAGGCCTCCTGTGGAGGAGGAGCGGTGGTATATCAAAACCAAAACAGGTCTGGGAGGCAGGATTCTGGCTTCCCCTTGTGTGGCTTTGGGTTAGGTCCCTATCTCCTCCGCAGCTTGTTTCCTCCTCTGCAAAATGGGGATAAATGCTATCTATCCTTTTAGGTGTTATGGTTCACACTGCAAATGGTGTTCAAGTTTTAAACTCATTTATATGCCCCAAGAT
>NW_027729183.1:0-313 GCF_054177405.1 Leptonychotes weddellii | reverse complement strand
TCCTAAGTCCTACTGCTGTTGTAAAGCTTCGCACCACCGACAGTTCTATGTGCTGAGTATTATGCCAACCTTCCTATGAATAATATCCCCTTCCTATTGTGTAATGGCCTCAGGAAGACTTGAAGTAGCATGACAGTAATTCTCAAACTCAGGACCTTTTTATGTTTCACCTAAGTTGTCCACTACTTCCACTCAACTACAATATAAAATGGGATGATTTGTTCTTTGGGTGCTGAGTTTGGTAAGTTCTCTAGAGATTTTGGATACTAGCCCTTTGTCTGATATGTCATTTGCAAATATCTTCTCCCATTCT
>NW_027729182.1:0-313 GCF_054177405.1 Leptonychotes weddellii | reverse complement strand
CTTAGGTCACCCCTGCTCATTCATCAGGTATCCTGTGACTTGATTTTACGTATCACCACCTTTATTTACTCTCTCCAGAAAATAACATTACCCTGCCTCTACCTAGGTAGAGTAGTAGAGTAGTAGAGTAAGCACTCTACTAAAGTGCTTACAATGGGATGAACTCCGATAATTAATGAGATTTTGTGTTCACCTTCAGAGATTTGGTTTACAATGGCACCTGGGACTATGGCATAAAAGAAGGGTAATGATTATTATTGCCATCACAGAACGTCAGAATGGAAGTAACTAATCACAGTTATAAAGTTAGGGT
>NW_027729181.1:0-313 GCF_054177405.1 Leptonychotes weddellii | reverse complement strand
GACCTGAGCTGAAGGCAGACGCTCAACCGACTGAGCCACCCAGGAGCCCTAATGTTCGATTTCTTGATCAGGGTGCTGTTTGTACAGCCATGGTCACCTTTTGAAGATTCATTATGTTATACTTTTCATGCATTTTTCTCTATGCTTTAATAAACATCTACTTAAATACATAGAGGATATTTAAGAAGATTAAACACACGTTTAATATGAGTTCCAGAAATAGGAAATGAAGAAAGTGGAGAAGAGATACACAAATGATCTCAGCTGAGGATTTTCCAGAAATGAATGAGGACCTGAAGTCCTCAGAATTTTA
>NW_027729180.1:0-313 GCF_054177405.1 Leptonychotes weddellii | reverse complement strand
GATGGGGTGGCTGCGTGATAGACATTGAGGAGGGTATGTGTTATGATGATCACTATGAATTGTGCAAGACTGTTGATCTGTATCTCTGAAACAAATAATGCGATATATGTCAAGAAAAAAAAAAAGAAGAAGATAGCAGGAGGGGAAGAATGAAGGGGGGGAAATCAGAGGGAGAGAGGAACCATGAGAGACGATGGACTCTGAAAAACAAACTGAGGGTTCTAGAGGGGAGGGGGTTGGGAGGATGGGTTAGCCCAGTGATGGGTATTAAAGAGGGCACGTTCTGCATGGAGCACTGGGTGTTATCCACAAA
>NW_027729179.1:0-313 GCF_054177405.1 Leptonychotes weddellii | reverse complement strand
TCAGGGTGACGGGACCCGCGGACGGGGACGGGGTCTCCTCAGGGTGACGGGACCCGCGGACGGGGACGGGGTCTCCCCGCGGTGACGGGGCCCGCGGACCGGAACGCGGTCTCCTCAGGGTGACGGGACCCGCGAACGGGGACGGGGTCTCCCCGCGGTGACGGGGCCCGCGGACCGGAACGCGGTCTCCTCAGGGTGACGGGGCCCGCGGACCGGAACGGGGTCTCCCCGCGGTGACGGCACCCACAGCCGCCACCGCGAGGCCGTCCCGGCGCCCCCTCCCTCGGGCCGCTCGCGCTGCCTCTCCCGGCGG
>NW_027729178.1:0-313 GCF_054177405.1 Leptonychotes weddellii | reverse complement strand
TTTGAGACTTGCTTTCTATCTCTGCTTAGAGATTAATTTGACTTAAGGATCTCTTGACTTAATTCCACAGTGAGTTCTCATGGGTAACCTACCATTTTTCCAGTCAATGGCAATTTGAAATGAGATTTCATCAACGTTCAGTACAAAAGATAAGCTTTAGGCTAGGAAGACTTGAGTAGAGTTATAAAAAAAAAAAAAAAGAGCAGTCTTGTTCTTTATATTTTACATTAGAAATTACATTTATAAGGTGTGGAGGACGACACTTTCAGTTGTTTAAACAACAGACATTCCCTTCCCTGCCCTGTCCTTTGCA
>NW_027729177.1:0-5045 GCF_054177405.1 Leptonychotes weddellii | reverse complement strand
ATTACTCAGCCATCAGAAAGGATGAATACCCGACTTTTACATCAACATGGATGGGACTGGAGGATATTATGCTAAGTGAAATAAGTCAAGCAGAGAAAGTCAATTATCATATGGTTTCACTGATTTGTGGAACATAAGGAATAACATGGAGGACATTAGGAGAAGGAAGGGAAAAATTAATGGGGGGAAATTGGAGGGAGAGATGAAACATGAGGGACTATGGACTCTGAGAAACAAACTGAGGGTTCTAGAGGGGAGGGGGGTGGGAGGATGGGTTAGCCTGGTGATGGGTATTAAAGAGGGCACGTACTGCATGTGCACTGGGTTTTATACAAAAACAATGAATCGTGGAACACTACATCAAAAACTAATGATGTATTGTATGGTGACTAACATAATAAAATTTAAAAATATACAGCTGCTTTTCTTTATCTTTGCTTTCTTTTTTTAATTAATACAATCTTTCTCTTATAATTGCTACATGTAATTTATAGGGCCAAGTATGGAAACAGGTAGAGTAAGCTGTTGTTTTGGTGTGCTTTAGGGAAAGAACTTGAACTCAAAGTGACTATATTTATATTTATATTTATATTTAAGGATGTGGGTAAAAGGAAAGCAAAGAGGCTAAGAAGTGACATCCCAAAGGATAGAAGAGCTCTTTCAGAGGATATGGGAAGAAGACAAAAACTCCCTTTGCTTCTTTCATACCCTGCTTAGTACTGGGTGTCTAACACATATTCTGAATCTCACATAGTATGTTCTGCATGCACAAAGATGAAAGGCATTATGAAAATAAATATGAGAACCTGCCTTCATCCCTCCATGTGTGCATTATGTAGCTATGTCTTGCTGTCTAAGAGTTGGCTTTCTCCTTCTGTTCAAGTAAGCCATATCTCTGTTATTGTGGTTAAAACTCTGTGAAACTGTCTTCTGTTGCATTTTCAAGCAACAGATAGAAACTGCTCTTGCTGTAGTTTCACGTCATCCTTGAAGAATGCCTTCCACCTGCGTTTGCATGATTTTTCTCTGTCATTCACTTTGAGGAAGAGATACCTTGTCTTGATAGTGCCAATGGTACTCATATATCGACCCATAAGAGTGAGTCTATATTGTTCAGCTGTCATTATTATCGTCAAACAAACATTAAACACCGTGGCAGATAATCTTGTCTGCCAGCCGAATGAGAGTTCAGAAAGCATAGCTGCTCCTGACGTTTGCTGCCACAGGATAGAGGGATCATCATTTAGGATCCTTCCTCTCATGCTCTCTTCTCTCTTACCAGCCTCTCTGTCTGGAATTCTCAATTATTTGCATCTATTGAAATCCTGCTCACTTGCAATCACTGATTCATGTGCCACCTCCAGGAAGTCCTTGTGAGTCTCTCAACTGTATGGGATATCCATATTTTATCATTTTCCTTAGGTCATAGTATTATACTCACAGTGAATTTATGTTACGTCCACTCCCCAGATGGTAAGGTGCTGAGAATAGTGCTTGATCTTACTCATTTTGCCTATCCGTCAGTACTTCACACACGGTGCTCACAACAGGGTGCTTTGGAATTTTTTTTTCCTGAAGTCCTTCAATACCTGGCTCTGCCACATAGTCTTCCTGGATTAATGTGAATTTGAGTTGGGTTTTGTATTTGAGGTAGAAGTAGTTTGGCATATGGAAAATTGAAGAATGTAGGCAAAGGGACATAACAGAAGATGCCAGTCAATATCATGTACTGAGATCATATGATATGCAGTGAAAATGTAGTGGGAAATTGAAAGATAGGAAAGTAGAGAATGGGGGAGGTAGTTGAGATGGAACCTTGGAAAACACAATTAAGTTAAATATTTGTTAAGTATTTAGATTTATATAGCAATTTTCTTTCAAGGAACTTAAAGGAATTGCAGTAATACGGGCACAGATCAATCCATTGCTGTCCATTTTATATCACCAGAGACAAGATAATGCCTGGAAGCAAGGAAGAATTCAGTTTATATTTGTGGGATGACTATATGAAGTTCTTGGTATTTTGGAAGAAAGAGGTTTATTAAAGAACACTGGATTGCAGAAGGATGGTAGAGAAAACCAAGACTGGTTTCTAGGTTTAGCCTTACTCAATTTTAGGAAGATACACGGCGGTGGCAGGGGGAAGGATGGAAAACAGTGGTGAGAGCTGATCTGATCTTGAAACTTCCTGGTAAAAAGATGGATGTGATGTTGGTACAAATGCAAATTATTGGACGCTGGCTCTACTCTGCTCAGCTACAGAAGTAACAGGCCTCTGACAGAAGCCTAAGGTCTAGGGGCACCTGGGTGGCTCAGTTGGCTAAGCGACTGCATTCGGCTCAGGTCATGATCCTGGAGTCCCGGGATCGAGTCCCGCATCGGGCTCCCTGCTCAGCAGGGATTCTGCTTCTCCCTCTGACCCTCCCCCCTCTCATGCTCTCTCTATCTCATTCTCTCTCTCAAATAAATAAATAAAATCTTTAAAAAAAAAAAAAGAAGAAGCCTAAGGTCTAGATAGGCTGTATCTCAGCAAGCTTATGTAACATACCTGACAGTGGAAGTTTTTCTGTTGTGGTGAGAATACTTAACATGAGATTTAACCTCTTAACAAATGGTTAGGTGTACAATACAGTGTTGTGAACCACAGCCACAATGTTACATAGTAGATTTGTAAAACTTAATCATCTTGGGTAACTTCTTTTTAAGACATGCTCCCAGGCTGCCTTAAATCAAGACACCACTCCTTCTGTTAGATTTCTCACTTGAAAAAGAAACACTTTGAATTATCCACAGTGAGTAACCCTGAAATAATACTGATAGTGTTCTTTTTCTCTGGGCATAATGCAGAGTGGGTGTAAAAGTGGGTACAGGAAGTGGTACAAATTAACAATATAGTGAGAGTGAAGAAGGAAAAAGCCTAGCTTAAAATAGTTTGTCTGGTAAATAATTATCAAAAACCTCATGTGCCTCAGTAAATAACCCTCTGGAGGGAAATACACTGGTATGTTTAGAGAATAATGAGGGCAATTTGGCTGAGAGCTGTGAGACATGGGAGAAGAGGATGGTAGGAGATAAGATCTGAAGAGTGGCCAGAGACAGACCAGGAGGTGATAAGCAGTTTGGATTTTATTCTAAGTGTGATGCCTACACCCTGGAAGCTTTTTTCTTTTTTTTTCCTACAGAGGGAGAGAGAGAGAAGTGGGGGAGGGACAGAGGAAGAGGGAGAATCTTAAGCAGGCTCCACATTCAGTATGGAGCCGACGTCGGGCTTGATTTCACAACCCTGAGATCATGACCTGAGCTGAAACTAAGAGTCTCCCACTTAACTGACTGAGCCACCCAGGTACCCCACCCTGGAAGCTTTTGAATGAAGTGATATAACCTGATTTAGTTTTTCGAAGCTCTGTCTGGTTGCTCTGTGGAGAATGAAGTATAGGAGGGCAGGAATGGAAGCAAGTTGACTGGTGGGCAGGCTATTGCACTAGCTGAGGTAAGCATGGATAATACACAAGGATGGTAGCAGGAGAGCCAGCAAAAGTGACTAGATTTGGGAAATGTTTTGAAATATACAAATTGACAAGACTTGCAGATAGATTTATTGTAGGGGAGAGGGAAAGAAATTCAAAGATAACTTTGGGTTTTTGGACTTAACAGCTGAGTCAGATGGAGCAGACTGGACGGAGAAAGCTCTGGGGGAGTGGTGTGATTAAGGCTTCTGCTCTGGGCGGATGGCTAATAGACACTCCCTGGAGAGATGAGTGGGCTGTTGGATGCATGAGTCTGGGGTTCAGGAGCAGGTCAGGGCTGGATATATGCTTGGGGTAGTCATTAGTAGAGAGATGGTATTTACATGCAGGGACTAGATATGGCCATATGTAAGAGTATTGATAGAGGAGAAAATGGAGCCTGGCCTGAGTCCTGGGCTCTCTAGCATGTAGAAGTCAAGAAGAGGAAAAGGAGCAAGCAGAAGAGACAGAGGAGGGGAGGCAGCTGAAAACGAAGGAAAATTAGCATGGTAGAGTGTCAAAAACAAAAAAATGCCAGAAAGGAAGTGATAACTCAAACGCTGCTGGAGGGTTGAGAGAGATGAAGTTTGAGAACTGGCCACTGGGCAGAGCAAGATGGAGGTGCTGCTAAATTGACTGAAGCAGGCTGAGCAGATAGTAAGAGGCAAGGAAGTTGAAATAACTACGTCCACTAGTTTTAGCCACAAAAGGGAGAAGAGAAATGAGGCTGTGGTTACAAACAGGAACAATTCATCCACTTCTATCCGCAACAGGAGGAACGGTAGAATTTAAGGGTATAGATGCAGGTAGAGACCAATTTGGTCTTGAAAACAAGAAGCCATTATCTCCAGATGGCAAGAAAAAAAAAAGGAAAACAACTGTACTTTCTTCAAAATCATCCATCGCCATATTTGTTGCTTGATGAATGGAAACTGCAGTAGGGCTTGTGATTACTTGCTTGGTGTAAATTTATTTTCATGCTTCATGTTCATATACAAGTTATTTAAACCAGTAATTTTAATCCTTAGGAAAGCTTGCTAAACAATTCTGTGCAGAAAAATAAATAACTTAAAAACATTTAAAACGTTTTAAATTGCTGTTGGGCATCAAGCTGAAACATAATTTTGCTTTGATTACTATGTCCTGTCCTGCATTTATCTCTGCAAGTATTAAAAAAAAATAGTGTAAAATTTAGTGGTAACAGGTGATTCTACAAATAGTTATTCTTCTGAGCTGTTACACAATAAGCATAAATATATAAACAAGAAACAGCTTGCTCTAGTTAGTTTCTTCAAATTGTAATATACAGAACTCTAATGCTGTTTGTCTCTGCTTTGCTAAGTAACAGTGGACCAGCAATTTAGCTATTCTATGACCATTCAAATATGTAAAATTGTTGACAAAGAACCAGGGCTTTAAGATCTAAGGATCCTCTTAATGAAGCAGTATTAATATATATTTTTCTGATTTTTGTATTGTAGTAAAATATATAAAACATAAAATGTACCATTTTTTAAGAGAGGGATAAAGGTGGGGGAA
>NW_027729176.1:0-313 GCF_054177405.1 Leptonychotes weddellii | reverse complement strand
CCAATGTTTATAGCAGCAATGTCCACAATAGCCAAACTGTGGAAGGAGCCGAGGTGCCCTTCAACAGATGAATGAATAAAGAAGAGGTGGTACATATATACAATGGAATATTACTCAGCCATCAGAAAGGATGAATACCCACCATTTGCATCGACATGGATAGAACTGGAGGGGATTATGCTAAGTGAAATAAGTCTAGCAAAGAAAGGCAATTATCATATGGTTTCACTCATATGTGGAACATAAGGAATGGAGTGGAGGACCACAGGGGAAGGGAGGGAAAACTGAATGGGAAGAAATCAGAGAGGGAGAC
>NW_027729175.1:0-313 GCF_054177405.1 Leptonychotes weddellii | reverse complement strand
ACCCTTGGCTTAAGATCAGGGGACACTCCCTGGTCCTTGCCAGACCCTGAATTAACAGATTCTTATTAGGTAGCTGTAGAAAGATTCAGAATTCCAAGAAGCAGGTATTAGGCAGAAGGGATTTTCAACAAACTCTCTTAGATCACATTCCCACTCGAGACACCGTGAGGTAAAATTGCTCAGTCTTCCCCTGGCAAGATACTTTGTTTGAATAATTTCAAAGGTCGAAGCAGAGCTGGAGAATCCTCCCTCCCAAGGAGGTTCTCAGAGAACTAGGTCCTTCATAGGCCATGCTCTGTGGACACAGTCTCAG
>NW_027729174.1:0-314 GCF_054177405.1 Leptonychotes weddellii | reverse complement strand
TTTTTTTTAAAGATTTTATTTATTTATTTGACAGAGAGAGACACAGCGAGAGAGGGAACACAAGCAGGGGGAGTGGGAGAGGGAGAAGCAGGCTCCCCGCAGAGCAGGGAGCCCGATGCGGGACTCGATCCCAGGACCCTGGGATCATGACCTGAGCTGAAGGCAGTCGCTTAACCAACTGAGCCACCCAGGCGCCCTCCAGCTAGCTTTTAACTGAAAATTCTAGTGGAACATGACAAATGTTAGAAACCAGAAAAATAGATGAAATTTCAGGTAAATCTGCATAATTACTAAATTCCATTATTTCTATAATA
>NW_027729173.1:0-314 GCF_054177405.1 Leptonychotes weddellii | reverse complement strand
TTTGTTTAGATTGACAGCAGAAGTTAACAGAGACAACCTATGAACTGATCATTGCAGGGCTGTATGCTGACCATGGATTTTGCCTATGATACAGCCATCAAAATGCAATTCCTTTCGGGCGCCTGGGTGGCTCAGTCAGTTGAGCGACTGCCTTCGGCTCAGGTCATGATCCCAGGGTCCTGGGATCGAGTCCCACATCGGGCTCCCTGCTCTGCGGGGAGCCTGCTTCTCCCTCTCCCACTCCCCCTGCTTGTGTTCCCTCTCTCGCTGTGTCTCTCTCTCTCAAATAAATAAATAAAATCTTTAAAAAAAAA
>NW_027729172.1:0-314 GCF_054177405.1 Leptonychotes weddellii | reverse complement strand
ATTATTTTTGCATGATGTGGTAGCAATGAGATAAGCTTGTAAAGGTAGTTTTTTAAAATACTCTGAGTCTTATTCCTATTTTCAAAAGTGTTACAAATGATAAAGAATCAACTTAAGGGCGCCTGGGTGGCTCAGTTGGTTAAGCGACTGCCTTCGGCTCAGGTCATGATCCTGGAGTCCCTGGATCGAGTCCCGCATCGGGCTCCCTGCTCGGCAGGGAGCCTGCTTCTGCCTCTGACCCTCCCCCATCTCATGTGCTCTCTCTCTCTCATTCTCTCTGTCTCAAATAAATAAATAAAATCTTAAAAAAAAAA
>NW_027729171.1:0-314 GCF_054177405.1 Leptonychotes weddellii | reverse complement strand
GAATTTTAAGCTTTCAAGAATGCATTAACTAAATGAATTCAAGGAACTAAAAAAAAAGTTGAAGCTCTAACGTGAAGTTAAAACTCTAAGGTTACTAAGGAGTTGATTACTCAGTTTTTTTTTTTTTTTTTAAAGATTTTATTTATTTATTTGAGAGAGAGAGAGAATGAGAGACAGAGAGCATGAGAGGGAGGAGGGTCAGAGGGAGAAGCAGACTCCCTGCCAAGCAGGGAGCCCGATGCGGGACTCGATCCCGGGACTCCAGGATCATGACCTGAGCCGAAGGCAGTCGCTTAACCAACTGAGCCACCCAG
>NW_027729170.1:0-314 GCF_054177405.1 Leptonychotes weddellii | reverse complement strand
CCCTAATGGCCTCATTTTAACTTAGTCACTTTCTTAAAGGCCTTATCTCCAAATACAGTCACCTTCTGAGGTACTGTTGGGAGTTACAACTTCAACGTAAGAATTTTTTGAGGACAGGGGCGCCTGGGTGGCTCAGTCGTTAAGCGTCTGCCTTCAGCTCAGGTCATGATCCCAGGGTCCTGGGATCGAGCCCCGCATCGGGCTCCCTGCTCCGTGGGGAAGCCTGCTTCTCCCTCTCCCACTCCCCCTGCTTGTGTTCCCTCTCTCGCTGTGTCTCTCTCTGTCACATAAATAAATAAAATCTTTAAAAAAAA
>NW_027729169.1:0-314 GCF_054177405.1 Leptonychotes weddellii | reverse complement strand
TTTTTTTTTTTAAAGATTTTATTTATTTATTTGAGAGAGAGAGAATGAGAGACAGAGAGCATGAGAGGGAGGAGGGTCAGAGGGAGAAGCAGACTCCCTGCCGAGCAGGGAGCCCGATGCGGGACTCGATCCCGGGACTCCAGGATCATGACCTGAGCCGAAGGCAGTCGCCCAACCAACTGAGCCACCCAGGCGCCCCTAGAGTGTGTGATTCTTGATCTCAGAGTTCAAGCCCCATGTTGGGGGTAGAGATTACTTAAACAAAATAAAACAAAAACAAAAAACAAACAAACAAAAAGCATAGATCATTCTTT
>NW_027729168.1:0-314 GCF_054177405.1 Leptonychotes weddellii | reverse complement strand
GAATGTACTTAATGCCACTGAGCTGTACACTTAAAAATGGTTGCAATGGTGACACTTATGTTATATATATTTTTATCACACTTAAAGAAAATAACTTTTAACAAAAGTAGATTTCCTGGGCGCCTGGGTGGCTCAGTTGGTTAAGCGACTGCCTTCGGCTCAGGTCATGATCCTGGAGTCCCGGGATCGAGTCCCGCATCGGGCTCCCTGCTCGGCAGGGAGTCTGCTTCTCCCTCTGACCCTCCTCCCTCTCATGCTCTCTGTCTCTCATTCTCTCTCTCTCAAATAAATAAATAAAATCTTTAAAAAAAAAA
>NW_027729167.1:0-314 GCF_054177405.1 Leptonychotes weddellii | reverse complement strand
TTTTTTTTTTAAAGATTTTATTTATTTATTTGAGAGAGAGAGAATGAGAGACAGAGAGCATGAGAGGGAGGAGGGTCAGAGGGAGAAGCAGACTCCCCGCCGAGCAGGGAGCCTGATGCGGGACTCGATCCCGGGACTCCAGGATCATGACCTGAGCCGAAGGCAGTCGCTTAACCAACTGAGCCACCCAGGCGCCCTCCTTTTGGTTTTATCTAAGAAATACTTTCTAATCCCAAGGTCAAACTATGGTTTGTTTTTTTTTCATAATTGTTTTAAGGTCATTTTATAATATTTAGGTCTTTGGTCTTTCTGGA
>NW_027729166.1:0-5046 GCF_054177405.1 Leptonychotes weddellii | reverse complement strand
CTCCCCACATCCACTCCCCCATGACCCCCATGTTGCCTCCCCATGCCCACACTCCTTTCTCTGCCCTTCACTCCCTCTGCCCCCTCCTATCTGTCCCCTCTCCCCCCACCCTTCTCCCATTTCTGCTGGATGAAAATGGTCTCAGCCCCCAGGTCCTCACCACTTGGCTTTAATGGAAGGAGAAATCCCCCTCTCCCCCTTGCCTGCTGCAGGGCTGAGAAATGGTGGAATTCATTGTGGCCAAAGAGCTGAATGGCCCTCGAGGAAGGAGCCCACCAGGTACCCCAGAGAGAAGCCAGCTCTGGGAGGCCATTGTGGAGGCCCCAGCCTGCCCGCCTGGCCGCGCCTGTGGTAATCAATCTGATTGGATTAGGGTCAGGGCAACCCTAATCGTGTCAGAGGTCACCCGGGCTTTGTGGCAGGGTCCACGGGGCGCCTGGCCACCCCTGCTGAGGCGGCCTCTTGAACAGAGCTTAATGCCGCCCAGCCAGCTGAGGAGAGGGGCCCAGCCCCGTGTGGACGTGTGCGAGCGTGTGCATGTGTGTGTGAGCACGTGTGTGGGGGGCTGGGTCGTGCAGCTGGACCTCTGGAAGCCGCCGGAGCGGAGCGTGGGGTTGGGCGCTAGGAGTGAGCCCAGGCTGGGAAGAACTGCCCTTTGCCCTTGCTCCAGAAGGCAGCAGACCCCGTGTAACTTGCGTCGTGGGGCAGAAAGCATTTGAAGAATTTTGAGTGTGTGGCAGCTATCTGTCCCTCCAGGCAGGCCCCCAGGCACCTGAAGGGCCTGCTTTCCCCGAGAGCTGGCCAACACCTCCTCTTGACCGCCAGGGAGGTGAGGGAGGGGGTGGGGAAGACACAGGGCAGGCAAGGCTGGTCCCAGGGCTCAGGGCCCCAGCAGACAGGCCCACTGAAGCCCACTGCCAGCCTGGAGGAGGTCCGGCCAGGACGTGCCCCTGAGGGAGCTCAGTGGTCACCGTGGCCCAGGTCCAGGCCAGTGGGCTTTTGGGCAGCACGTAACTGCAGGAAGAGGGGAGCGTGCCTCTCCCCCCAGCATCCCAGCCTGCACTGTCCACTCAGTCAGAGTGGCTACCCTGGGGTCTCAGGGCCAGGGGGACGCTGGGCCTGCCCCTCTGAATCAGGGAGCAGGTGTCCCCGGCAGTATATGGGGAGGGGGCTTCACTGCCCATGCAGAGAGATGGGCTGGCCCTTGCCTGGGGGTCTACACCTGGACCTCAGCCGCTAGGCAGCTGAGATGGGGGCTGGGGCTGACCCTCTCAGCATCAGTCCTGGTCCATACTGCAGGACTCCCTGAGCCTCTGGGGCGAGGTCCACAGGTGTCAATCACGTTTTCAGCAAGGGTGTGCCCTCCCCCAGACGGTGACCTTCCTTCGCAGCCCCCTGCCGCTGTCCTTGGTCAGTCTCCTTGAGGGCCTGCGCTGGGGAGGAGGTGGTGGAGACATCTCCCCCCGGGCACCTCCCGGAGGAGCCCCTCCCCGCGGCCGAGCTCCAGGGGGTGGTCTGTCGGCCGCCCTGTGTGTCCCGGCCGGCGCAGAAGCTCGGGGCTGGGGCAGGCCGGCCAGGACGGCCCAAGCCTCAAGCCGCAGGGCTGAGGAGGGGCCGGGGAGGAGATGCAGGCCCTGGGGGGAAGCGGCGTCCCGAATCCAGGTTGCGACCCCTGACCCCCATCGGAAAGTGTTTCGGTTCGCGGTGGCTGGGGGGCTCGGCCGGTCTCCACGGCCTCCCCTGTATATCATTAACTCTGCCCAGCGGGGGGGTGTAGAGGGGCCAGGAGAGACCCCGGCGACACCCCGCCGCGCCCGGCTCGGAACACAATGTCCCCACGACGAGGACAAGATTAAGCACAAGGGAAAGTGAAATGCTGGGGGCGATTCACACGCCCTCGGGAGAGCTGCGCTGCGGCGTGTGAATAGCGCGCCCCTCTCGCGCCGGCGGCCCCTGGGCCGCGCATACCTCCCGGTTGCTAGGACGGGCTTGCTATGGCCTAATCGCCGACGAGGGGGAAATTCATATAAAATATCGCGGGCCATTGTGGGCCTAACGCGGCGTGACAGTGCCTCACAAAGCCAGATTCATTAGCCCCAGCAGGTAATCAGGACGCCGGCCGCGCCGCCGGCCGGGCGGTGTCAGGGGCCGCGGCCGCAGTGGGGCGCGGGCCGCATTCCGCTCTCAGGTGGCTCCTCCTTTGTGCGGGACGCGGCCGGGGGTTAACGAATGCCGCCGCATCGGCCCCGCCCGGACGCTGCCCGCTGCAGACCGAGGAAGGTGGGCGTCGGCGGAGGGGCCGAACCAGCTGGCCCGGGGCTCTGGCCGTCCTCCTGGCCGTCTGGCCGTCTGGCCGCTGCGTCTTGGGGCCTCGGGGGGTGGAGAAGGCGCCAACTTACCGCCTGTTCTTACTGGCCAGAGGGAGGGAGGTGGGAGCATCTGCTGGCCTCTGCACCTGCCCAGGTGGTGCAGGACCTGCTCGTCTGTGTCCCCCTCCCTCCGCCCCTCACCTGCCAGGCGGGCAGTGCCCTGGGAGGCCCCAGAGGGCGATGCCACCTTGTCGTCTGGGTCTCGTGTATGCCGGGGGTGCCACACGCTGAGAGCTCGTAGTGATGCTCCAGGAGCAGCGGCTGGGAGCAGAGAGAAGCCTGGGGGCTTGGCACCTCCAGGAGCCCAGGCCCCCGGAAGGCCCATCCAGCCATGGGCACTGCAGCTGCCGAAAGGAGCATGCTGTTTGCTCAGAGCACCAGGAGGACTTGGCAAGGGTCCAGGCTGACAGGGCTGGCCTGTAGGAGGGGGGATGCACCCCCACACACCTGGCAGAAGGGAAGCCGCAGCAGGGCATGCTCAGCGAGCCTCCTTGCAAGGTGCTGGGGTGGTGGGGCAACTGGGCTGAGACTGAGAAACCCTGCCCTGGCCAGGGCACTGTGGTTGCAGGCAATGCCACGGGGGGCTCCATGATGCAGGAGAGCATGCCCTCCACCCCCTGCACCCCCTTCTGCAGACCTGTGGGCTGCACCAACCTCAGTGCCATGGAGGTCTTGCCCCAAGGTCAGCACTGCCCAGAGGTGAGACAGCTTGGGGTCGCAGGGCGCCTCAGCTGAGGGAGAGCCCTTCCTCTGCCACGGGTCAGCCAAGAGAAGGTTCTGATAGGCAGGACCTGCAACTCTCAGGGGAGCTCGCCCCCTACCCTGCCCTGGGCCTAAGTCTCTGCCTCCCACTAGCCGGCTGGAGACAGGCCCCTAAGTCCCGAACGCTGATGACCAGGGACCAGCCTTCGTGTAGGGGCCAGACAGAAAGTCTGCAGCCCATTGCAGGAAGGAGGGGATGTCAGAGATCCCCCAAGATAGCCCCCCATGTCCCTCTGATGTGGAGATTTCAGAGCCCCCCATATTAGCCTCTCTGTGTCCTCCTGATGGGGAGAGGAATCTGAGCCCCCATATTAGCTCTCGGAGTACCTCTGAAGAAAGCGGTGTCAGGGCCCCCCATATTAATCTCCTGATGTCCCTCGGATGGAGGATTTATCAAAGCCCTCCATGCTACCACCCCCATACATCCATCTTAAGGACGTGGTATCGGAGACTCCCCTCCCCCTCCCCATGCTCCCTCCTCTCTCCTGCCCAGGTACCATTTGGGGGCCCCCTTCCACAGGCCTGCTGGGTCTGGCCACCATCTGGAGGAGGGGCGGTGGATCTGTGAGTCATGGTGCCCTGGGCTATAATAGAGCCTGGGGGTTCAGCCCAGGGTTGCATCAGAATCACCTGGGGACCCTTTAGAGAAATAGGTGTCCCTCCAAGAACATGGCCCGGGACCCAACATGTGTATGCCGTGATACGCTGCCCGGGGAGGCTGCTGCTGGGGCAGCCCCTAGCCCTCCTCCCTGCAGGGTGTCCAGAGAGGTCCACCCAGGCAGGCAGAACGTCCCAGGAACTCCATTTCATTGATCAGGGGTCACACCTGAACCACAGCCCCCTTCCAGGAGCTTCTGCTGCCGGAGATCACACGTGTTTCTCAGAAAGGCCCCTCCAGCACCCCCTTAGTCTCATCCCAGGAGCATATGTCCCTCTCCTTCTCATCAGTGTGCGCCCCCACAGTCTTCCCCCAGGAGAGGACAGGTGGGCCAGCTACCTCAAGGATGCAGCCACCAGAAATACCTGGTGGAGTCTCAGGACTCCTTGTTGGGGGTGCAGGAGCCTCTCCCCGGGCCCTGTCTGGGCTCAGCATTCACTGCTGTGGGTGAGCAGTGGGTCAGCCACTGACCCGCTCTGAGCATGCTGGGGCTGAGGGGGCCTGCAGGACCCATGGCACTTGTAGGCAGAGAGGAGTGCCCCTCGTCCTGTCTGGGCCAGTTCTCTCAACAGTGATACAAGGATCTGCCAGACCCAAGGCAGGGTGACCTGTTGGTCCCTGCTGAAACGGCCTCCTGGGTGACCTCTCTGCAGGAAGGTTAGCTCCAGAACAGAGACTGCAGCCTTCTTGTCCGCTAAGAACACAGTCAGTGCTCAATTAACGGTTGCCAGTTGCCAACTTCATGGTGAAATGTGAAAGATGAACTTTCTTCAGCACAAAGTACCCTAGAAACATAACCTTTTTGTTTGTTAAAATGTTTTTTCCTGAAATTATGATAGTTATTTTTTATACGTCTTACTATCCCACAAAAAAAGTAAAAGTAACCACACTTGGCGATCCTAATTCGGTCCTCAAATGATCTCTGGTACTTCACAAGCCTGTGAAAATCAAATCTGGAAACAAGAATTTGTTAAGATCCCTCTAATTTTAAAGTTCTGAAACCCAAGGAGGCAAAGTTACTGCCAAAGCCCATCTCATGGGTGACACATTAGGTTCCACTAGCCTAGCTCTGAGGGACACTGTGGGGCTGCTCTCCCTGCCCTATGCCAGACACCCAGCTCTCACCACACAGGACTCCCTCAGCTGCCCCAGACATTACTCATCCATCCATCTACCGTCCATCCACCCATCCATAAATCCATCCATCCATCCACTCATCCATCCATCCACCATCCATCCATCCATCCACCCATCCAT
>NW_027729165.1:0-314 GCF_054177405.1 Leptonychotes weddellii | reverse complement strand
CTGGGTTGGAGATGCGGGCCCGACGAGCCCCGGTGCCCACCCCCAGTCTGCACGCAGTGGGGTCACAGCAGCCTCCAACCGGCTCACGGTCACCTGTGTCCCCTCACCCTGCTTTGTGTCCCCTTAGCGCGTGTCACCACCTGACTCTAGATACAGCTGAGTCTGTTAATGTCTGTCACCCCACTAAACGTCAGCTCCATGAGGTTGGGGCTTTCTCTGTCCCTCTCAGAGCTGTGTCCTCGTGCCTGGAACAGCTCCTGGCACGTGGTGGGTGCCCTGTTTTGTGAATGCCATTGGGCGCGCTCTAATGGAGG
>NW_027729164.1:0-314 GCF_054177405.1 Leptonychotes weddellii | reverse complement strand
CTCTGCATGGAGAGGGTTAGATATGGAGACTCTAGTTTTTTATTATAAATCTTTTGGTTAAAAAATTAATAGTTTAACTCCGGGCATGTATATATATATTTTTTTAAAGATTTTATTTATTTATTTATTTGAGACAGAGAGAATGAGAGACAGAGAGCATGAGAGGGAGGAGGGTCAGAGGGAGAAGCAGACTCCCTGCTGAGCAGGAAGCCTGATGTGGGACTCGATCCCGGGACTCCAGGATCATGACCTGAGCCGAAGGCAGTCGCTTAACCGACTGAGCCACCCAGGCGCCCTCCGGGCATGTATATTTT
>NW_027729163.1:0-314 GCF_054177405.1 Leptonychotes weddellii | reverse complement strand
AATGGAGAAATAAGATGTAGTATATTGTGTTTGTGTGTGTACACACACACACACACACACACAGGAACATTATTCAATTAAAAAAATGAAATCTTGCCATTTGCAACAACATGGATGGAGATAGAGAGTATAAGGCTAAGAAAAATGATTCAGAAAGACAAATACCACATGATTTCACTCATATGTGGAATTTTTTTTTTATTCTTATGTTAATCCCCATACATTACATCATTAGTTTTAGATAAAGTGTTCCATGATTCATTGTTTGTGCATAACACCCAGTGCTCCATGCAGAATGTGCCCTCCTCAATACC
>NW_027729162.1:0-314 GCF_054177405.1 Leptonychotes weddellii | reverse complement strand
AGGGGCACAGGGGAGTTCTAACGTAAGCGGTTCATCTTTCTCATATATGAAATATCTCGTCTCCACCATGGCATAGTAAACTTCCTGAGGGCAGGGACTTATTCATGTATCTTGTGTTGGTTTTAAGGGTGGGTGAGTACATAGTGGGCAACAAGTGTGTGCAGATTTCTGTGTTACTGGCAAGAAATTGGAGGGTTTGAGCTTAAAACCAAAATATAAGGAGGATCTGGTAAAACAGTCACTGTCCTGTTTTGAAGTTACTTTACAACTGGGCTGTTTTCTAAACCACCGGGTTGGAAAATGAGGTGCTTTCC
>NW_027729161.1:0-314 GCF_054177405.1 Leptonychotes weddellii | reverse complement strand
TTTTTTGCAGATAATTACATGAAAACAAATATAAATAAGTGTATAAAACATGATACAATGTAGTGTACATGTCTACACATAGAGATACACGTGCATATATACATACATATATATCTTACATACATACACACATATTTACCTATATATAGACACACATTCACACAAGTACACAAACACACACACACAAAGATTATCATGGTTATATGAATATGCAATAGCATATTATGTTCTCTTCATGTAGAGAAATGCATGATCATATACAATGAACACCAATATATATATTTCATTTCACATATATATTCCAAATCGCACAC
>NW_027729160.1:0-314 GCF_054177405.1 Leptonychotes weddellii | reverse complement strand
GAAAGGCAAGGGGCTGGGGTATGGAATGGGTCACTGGGAATTCCGAATCCCAAGGTTTTGGCTGTAGGGGCAGGGAGTGCCTGGGGGGTGAGGGTAAGAAAAAGTCAGCTAAAGAGGTCATTGGGTTAGGTGAGAAGATAGTGGGGGGTGGTGGGGAAGGCTCAGGCAAAGGCACTGGTATTAGGTCTCCTGGACAGACCTCTGAGAAGTCAGGGGATGAAGTGAATGATGAGTCAGTCACAGGAGCCGTGGAAACCAAGGGGATCACAGAGGGAGTAGCATCTTCCAGGGCCTCTGGGAACAGCAGCCGATTG
>NW_027729159.1:0-314 GCF_054177405.1 Leptonychotes weddellii | reverse complement strand
AGGGGCACAGGGGAGTTCTAACGTAAGCGGTTCATCTTTCTCATATATGAAATATCTCGTCTCCACCATGGCATAGTAAACTTCCTGAGGGCAGGGACTTATTCATGTATCTTGCGTTGGTTTTAAGGGTGGGTGAGTACATAGTGGGCAACAAGTGTGTGCAGATTTCTGTGTTACTGGCAAGAAATTGGAGGGTTTGGGCTTAAAACCAAAATATAAGGAGGATCTGGTAAAACAGTCACTGTCCTGTTTTGAAGCTACTTTACAACTGGGCTGTTTTCTAAACCACCGGGTTGGAAAATGAGGTGCTTTCC
>NW_027729158.1:0-314 GCF_054177405.1 Leptonychotes weddellii | reverse complement strand
AACCCGGGCCCGGGCCCCCTCACACGCGACACAACCCGGGGGCCGGGCCCCCTCACACACGACACAACCCGGGCCCCGGGCGCCCTCACACGCGACACAACCCGGGGGCCGGGCCCCCTCACACGCGACACAACCCGGGGGCCGGGCCCCCTCACACGCGACACAACCCGGGGGCCGGGCCCCCTCACACGCGACACAACCCGGGCCCGGGCGCCCTCACACGCGACACAACCCGGGCCCGGGCGCCCTCACACGCGACACAACCCGAGGACTGGATCCCCTCCTTCACAATGTAACCCCAGGAACCAGGTTCC
>NW_027729157.1:0-314 GCF_054177405.1 Leptonychotes weddellii | reverse complement strand
GGCTTGATCTCACAACCCATGAGATCATGACCTGAGCTGAAAGCAAGAGTCAGATTTTTTTTTTTTTTTTTTAAAGATTTTATTTATTTATTTGAGAGAGAGAGAGAATGAGAGACAGAGAGCATGAGAGGGAGGAGGGTCAGAGGGAGAAGCAGACTCCCTGCCGAGCAGGGAGCCCGATGCGGGACTCGATCCCGGGGCTCCAGGATCATGACCTGAGCCGAAGGCAGTCGCCCAACCAACTGAGCCACCCAGGCGCCCCAAGAGTCAGATGTTTAACTGACTGAGACACCCAGGTTCCCCATACATGCATA
>NW_027729156.1:0-314 GCF_054177405.1 Leptonychotes weddellii | reverse complement strand
CAGAAACAGGGCAAGGGCCCATCAACTCCCCCAAATCCTAATCCCGGGAGCACGGCCCCAGGGTTTACTGTGGCAAGGCAGCTCCGAGGACAGAAGCTCCGCACGGCCCTGACCTTGTCAGGCTTTGTCCCGGGACACGCTGAGCATTCTGGACCCCTGCGACCTGCCACCCACGGCCTGACCTCGAAGTCTGCCTTCCTACTGCCACCTGCCTCATTCCCAGCATGGAGGAGGCCGGGAAGGCGGCTTCTTCTTCCCTGCCAGACACCCCCCCACCCCCAGGACCACCTTTCCTAGGTGCTTCGCTAAATCCT
>NW_027729155.1:0-5046 GCF_054177405.1 Leptonychotes weddellii | reverse complement strand
GTGTGTCTGTTGGCCATCCGTATGTTTTCTTTGGAGAAAGGTCTGTTCATGTCTTCTGTCCATTTCTTGATTGGATTATTTGTTCTTTGGGTGTTGAGTTTGATAAGTTCTTTATAGATTTTGGATACTAGCCCTTTATCTGATAAGACATTTGCAAATATCTTCTCCCATTCTGTCAGTTGTCTTTTGGTTTTGTCAACTGTTTGCTTTGCTGTGCAAAAAGCTTTTTATCTTGATGAAGTCCCAATAGTTCATTTTTGCCCTTGTGTCCCTTGTCTTTGGAGACATGTCTAGCAAGAAGTTGCTGCGGCTGAGGTCACAGAGGTTGCTGTCTGTGTTCTCCTCTAGGATTTTGATGGATTCCTGTCTCACATTTAGGTCTTTCAGCCATTTTGAGTCTATTTTTGTGTACAGTGTAAAGAAATGGTCCAGTTTCATTCTTCTGCATGTGGCTGTCCAGTTTTCCCAACACCATTTGTTAAAGAGACTCTTTTTTCCATTGGACATTCTTTCCTGCTTTGTCAAAGATTAGTTGACCATAGAGTTGAGGGTCCGTTTCTGGGTTCTCTATTCTGTTCCATTGATCTATGTGTCTATTTTTGTGCCAGTACCATACTGTCTTGATGATGACAGCTTTGTAATAGAGCTTGAAGTCCGGAATTGTGATGCCACCAGCTTTGCATTTCTTTTTCAACATTCCTCTGGCTATTCGGGGTCTTTTCTGGTTCCATACAAATTTTAGGATTATTTGTTCCAGCTCTGTGAAAAAGGTTGATGGTATTTTGATAGGGATTGCATTGAATGTATAGATTGCTCTAGGTAGCATTGACATTTTAAAAATATTTATTCTTCCAATCCAGGAGCATGGAATGTTTTTCCATTTCTTTGTGTCTTCCTTGATTTCTTTCAGGAGTGTTCTCTAGTTTTCTGAGTACAGATCCTTTATCTCTTTGGTTAGGTTTATTCCTAGGCATCTTATGGTTTTGGGTGCAATTGTAAATGGGATCAATTCCTTAATTTCTCTTTCTTCTGTCTCATTGTTAGTGTATAGAAATGCAACTGATTTCTGTGCAGATTTTATATCCTGTCACTTTGCTGAATTCCTGTAAGAGTTCTAGCAATTTTGGGGAGGAGTCTTTTGGGTTTTCCACATAGAGTAGCATGTCATCTGCAAAGAGTGAGAGGTTGACTTCTTTGTCAATTTGGATGCCTTTATTTCTTTTTGTTGTCTGATTGCTGAGGCTAAGACTTCTAGTACTATGTTGAACAGCAGTGGTGAGGCTGAACATCCATGCCGTGTTCCTGACCTTGGGGAAGAGCTCTCAGTTTTTCCCCATTGAAAATGGTATTCACTGTGGGCTTTTTGTATATGGCTTTTATGATACTGAGGTATATTCCCTGTATTCCTACACTGTGAAGAGTTTTAATCAAGAAAGGATGCTGTACTTTGTCAAATGCTTTTTCTGCATCTATTGAGAGGATCATATGGTTCTTGTCCTTTCTTTTATTAATGTATTGTATCATATTGATTGATTTGTAGAATCCCAGCTTGTTTTGACCTAAGACCTATTGTTTTCCCCAACTTCTGTAACTATTATCAAAGATTCTTTTTATATCTGTGAAATACTTATTAAGTAGGGCAGAAAAAATATCACATAATATCTGACATCATCTAGAACAGCATAATATAATACATGTGCAATCTTCAAAATATTCTGTGTACCAAGCAAGATATTGGTAGAAAGATAAAACTAAGGGAGAGGATAAGTAGGTAACACAGTCGTACCAGCAGCACTTTGATTTAAGGTTTAAAGACATAAAATTACTTCTTTACCAAAAACTTTTCTACCCTTAATTGAACCATGAACATCCTAGCTCTGTCACCTACCTCAGTTGTGAGAATTAAATGAGATGATACATGAGATTTTAAAACTCCATCAATAAAATTATAGTAATACCAATAATCGCCACATTATTACTTGCAGTAATATGTTTATTCCCGAGAAATCACCATAGATTGTAAGAAAGAAAAGAGGACAGGAATTTTGAACAGCAAATGTCATGACTCTTTCACCATCTTCAAATTTCGACCTCCACAGAGTT
The DNA here is from genome assembly GCF_054177405.1 of Leptonychotes weddellii. Lineage (NCBI taxonomy): Eukaryota > Metazoa > Chordata > Mammalia > Carnivora > Phocidae > Leptonychotes > Leptonychotes weddellii. Next base: position 2,943 of record NW_027729155.1, on the reverse strand, counting down.
GCCTCAGCCAGTAGTTTCCTTAAAAACTTTAGTTTCTGCAACTGTGAAAAGGACACACTATACACTAGTCCCACAAACTCTATTTCTTTTTTTTTTTTTACTATAAATTTAGATAATTTATTTTATTTTATTTTTTTTTATTCTTATGTTAATCCCCATACATTACATCATTAGTTCTAGATGAAGTGTTCCATGATTCATTGTTCGAGCACAACACCCAGTGCTCCATGCAGAACGTGCCCTCCTCAACACCCACCACCAGACCAACCCATCCTCCCTCCCCCCTCCCCTCTAGAACCCTCAGTTTGTTTTTCAGAGTCCATCTTCTCTCATGGTTCGTCCACCCCTCCGATTTCCCCCGCTTCATTCCTCCCCTCCCGCTACCTTCTTCAACACCCAAAGAACAAATGATCCAATCAAGAAATGGGCAGAAGACATGAACAGACATTTTTCCAAAGAAGACATCCAAATGGCCAACAGACACATGAAAAAGTGCTCAATATCGCTCAGCATCAGGGAAATCCAAATCAAAACCTCAATGAGATACCACCTCACAAACCCTATTTCATCCTGTCATCTTATACTTCTCGCACAGAACAGCTCCTATACACCCACATTCGAGCTCCTCACCGCCCCCTGGTGGATCTTCATCCCGTTGAGAAGGGAGTAGAATCCGTGGGTTGAAACTCGAGCTGCTATTCACCAATGAGAGGCAGCACTCTCACTGGCACCATGGCCTAGTCGCCACCGGACCCCAAGGAGCCACAGTTCCCGTTACCTAGAAAGTACTACTACAGCCACAGTCTCCTCAGCTGTGAAGTGCTCACTTGGGTTCATAGTGAACACCCTCTTGTTTGTGTAACTCAGATACCTTCCATCCTTACACACAAAAATTATTACTGACACTCCCAAATTTCCAGCCCAAGTCTGGGCCTCATGGCAGTCTCACCCTTTCAGAAGTTGCTTGTATGTGTGGTTGTATGTTCTGTGTGCTTGCCCTGTCACAGCTCTGGTGTTGCCATCTTGGTTCATCCCTCCCCGCTCTGCTCAACTCCTACCTCACTAGATACCAAACTCTGATCTCTAGTGATGGGGGGGTCGGGGGGGGAATCCATTCCTCACCCAGGAATCCATATGCAAGAATATCTGGAAGGATTTCTTATCTCAGGGCTTTATGAAGACAAAAGATGATGTGTTGAGAGCTACTAAACCCAAACTCTGGAATGAAATCTACATGTATGCATTAACTTTTGAATGAATATATATATATTTTTTAATTTATGTATTTATAAATACTATAGATGGGTATGAATAATATAATTTTATGTGAATATTTCTATTAAAAGTCTGTATTTATAACCAGCCTATTCCAGTAAAGGATTTAAGCTACTTTATAGGAATGTAAATAATCCAGCAAATGTTTTAAGGTAAAATAATAATGATGACTAATAATAATAACAGCAGTAACATAACAGAGGAGAGAGAGAGAGGACACACAAGCCAGAGGGGACAGAACCACATGCATTGCTATCCTTCTATCATCTCCGTCCTTCATCCCCAAGGACCTGGGATGACCCTCTCCTCTTTTTTCGGTGTGGCTAAGGAAAGATTCCCTACTTGGATCTGGTCAGGTTCTTCTTCTGCTTGTGTTGTCTCATTTTTTACTTATTCTCTTCAGTTTTTTCTGCTTGATCTTGCACAAGAAGATTTTTGTCTAAATGTAGCCTTCCCATTCATATATATGTATATATATGTTCATATTCATATATATATAGGAATTATATATATAATATATATTAAATGTATATTATATATATGTAATCTTTTTGCAGTGTGTTTTTTCAGCTGGCAACAAGAATGAAGGGAAGTAATCCATCCCACAGCCCCCAGTGACAATAACAACCCTAGAAGCCTTTCCCTCCCCAGAAAGCGAGCATGCATATTTCATGGCCTGGAGAGGTAATGTGAATACATTTCTTCCAGCATGTTCAGGAGACTCTTGAGAGACAACACAACATTCTCTTGTCTTTTAAGAATCCTTTCTCCCAGGGCGCCTGGGTGGCTCAGTTGGTTAAGCGACTGCCTTCGGCTCAGGTCATGATCCTGGAGTCCCTGGATCGAGTCTCGCATCGGGCTCCCTGCTCAGCAGGGAGCCTGCTTCTCCCTCTGACCCTCCCCCCTCTCATGTGCTCTCTCTCTCTCATTCTCTCTGTCTCAAATAAATAAATAAAATCTTTAAAAAAAAAAAAAAGAATCCTTTCTCCCAGACATTTTTATTTTTTTAAGATTTTATTTATTTGAGAGAGAGAGAGCACACGAGCAGGGGAAGGGGCAAAGGGAGAGGAAGAGGTAGACTCCCCACTGAGTGGGAGCCCAAATGCGGGGCTCAATTCCAAGACCCTGAGATCATGACCTGAGCCGAAGGGAGACACTTAACCGACTGAGCCACCCAAGCATCCCCTCCACAGCACCCCAGGCATTTTTAATAAAAATACCACCTTGGTGCATTCTCTGAAAGTAAATATTTTCCCTATTCTCTGGGAAGGCTACTTCTTTTTTTTTTTTTTTAATTTTATTATGTTACATTAGTCACCATACAATACATCATTGGTTTTTGATGTGGTGATCCACGATCCATTGTTTTCCTATAACACCCAGTGCTCCATGCAGTACATGCCCTCCTTAATACCCATCAACGGACTAACCAATCCCCCCTCGCCCCTCCCCTCTAAAACCCTGTTTGTTTCTCAGAGTCCATAGTCTCTCATGGTTCATCTCTCCCTCCAATTCCCCCCCCCATTTTTCCCTTCCTTCTTCTAATGTCCTCCATGCTATTCCTTGTTCCACAAATAAGTGAAACCATATGATAATTGACTTTCTCTGCTTGACTTATTTCATTTAGCATAATCTCCTCCAGTCTCATCCATGTTGATGTAAAAGTTG
>NW_027729154.1:0-14266 GCF_054177405.1 Leptonychotes weddellii | reverse complement strand
GTAGATTTACATTGCTTGGTTATAGGCGTATGAAGTCAAATCTCTTCTGAAACAAATTAGAGTATTAAATTAATATGTGTTACCAAAGAATTAATAGATTTTTAGGTGGATAAACTGGAAATAAAATGTGGCTCTTACTGCTAAAAAATGTTAATGAAATAAACAGAGAAGTGACAGTGATGTAAAATTTTAGATGAATTCATGGGAGAGATATATGCATAGTACTTAGAGGTCAAAATTCTTAATTATTAAAATTAGCAGGAAAGCAAGGCTATCACTGTCACAGGGTTAACTAGTCTGCAAGCCTCCAAAGTTGGGAACCTTGGAATCAAAATCAGAATATTAGAATTAAAGAATATGAAATTTTACATCTTGTGAGTTTAGCACAAGAAAATTAGTTTGCTATTGTTTTGGGGCTGATGATAGGAAAAAACTGTTTCTGCTATCTAGATTTGTATATTTAATAGAAAGAATGACACTTTACAAATACACAGACACACACAGACACACACCCATGCCCACACAAACACTGTGTCACTTTATAGTGTACACAGGGCAGGGAAATTCAGGAAGTAAAGATATGGGGCTTGTTGCAGGAACTGTTTGTTTCTGGTGTTTACTTTCTGAGTGAGGTCTATTAGATGCAGTAAATCTTCTCGTAAGTAGGTAAGGTACAATGTAATAAATAAGTAAATTATTTTATTGCCATATTGCTTGCAAAGCTAAAAAAAAAAACAAAAAACGCTACTCCAGTCTGTAATAATGGGGAGATGTGAAACCAGTAACTATAGCTCTTTACTCCAAATCTGGTATGAAAAATTACCATAATGATTAGAAACATTTCAGTGTTAGAAAATGTTTTTTATTTAAAATATCACAACTATGTCAGTTTTAGATTCAGTTTTTTTCAAGGCTCTTAGTGAATTTTTTTTACCAGCAGCAGGATACACAGCCTCTTGCAAAGTATACATCAGTGTGTCCATATTTCTGCCTGCAAGCATGGGCTCTAGCTTAGCTGGGTAACTTCGCTAAGACCCTACATTAATTGTAGCTCCTAATAAAATTCTTTCTATTACTGAACCATTTACAACAGGTTTTATTTTTGTTGTGAGTAGCTTAATTTAATTTAAAGAAAAGACAAGAATATCCCTTTTTAATGTATGAACAATTATTATTGTCTGACATTGGAAAGCTGGCGTTTTATGTATTCCTCCATTTCTTTTTTAAAAACCCTTCTTGCATAAAATGATAAAACATTTTTGCTTTGGCTTGCAATCTGTTTTCCATAGATCTTTTGTTAATGTTCAGTCATTAAGTTAAATTGTATCTCCATTTCCTCTGCTTGCTTTGAGGGTTATTTACTCTTCTTTAATCTAATAGGACTAAACGAGATTAGATTTGGGAAGCACAGAGAAAAAGCTGGATTTTTCCACTGATTTTTGACAGCCAGATTTGGAAGAATGTAAAATAATTTCTGTACTTCCTCTAGCGAATTTTAATAGGAAGGTCAAGAATCTGGCTATTTATTCTTACACCTGCTGTGACCCAAAGTCTCTTGCCAAGGTTTTGAAAGCCTTTTGGTCTATGTGTCATTGTCTCACTTGGAAATATCTGTGTCTTTTGGGGTGAGTCACCATTTCATAGTAAAGCTTCTTTAGTTACCTCTGACAAATTTAAAATAATACTTAATATCTAGTAATGTGTACTTCAGAAGTTATTTTGATGGAAAAAGGACTACACCAAATTGCAAATGATTAGTCATCAAGAACCTAGAGTATAATGTACTCTCAGACACTGATTTATTGAAACAGAAAAATAACACTGTATATGAGAGTGTTGCAGAGTTGGCATAGCAGGACTCAAAAATCAAGACTAAATATGTGCTAGTATTTCTGCCATATATGCCTCCTAATCAGTTATCCCCAGTCTGTACTTGTGAGCTGTAGCACGGTAATATTTTGCTTGCTCTGGACCACTTGAGAATCTGCTTATGCATAACAGTCTTTATTTTGGATATATCCTATAGCTATAGAATGTGAATACACAGCAGTAACTGCCTGAGGCAAACAGCTAATGCGGATTAGATTTAACATTAGTAAACAAAGATGGCTTGGTACCTGTGAAAAAGAAAAGAAGAGAAACCTCAGCAGGAGCAATTTAATAGCTGACTGAATGGCTACCAGAAAGACATGCACAGGCATGTTTGCTGATTAGTCAAGGTCCACTTTGTCTTATTGGGCAGATTATGCAATAGTTGTTTCCCGGAACATTGCTGATAATGCTTAAGAATTACAAGAGTAACTTTGTTTATACTGAACATTTTAAAAGAGATTATATGCACATCAAGTTGCTAAAATGGAAGATAATAATAATAACAACAATAATAATAATAAAATTTACCATAGATTAAGTGCCTGTTATGTTCCGTGCACTGTGCTCTGTTTTGTACATACGTTGCCCGTTTAACTTCTCAGCAGCCCTGTGGCATAGTTGTTAGTTTCTCCATTTTAGACTAGAGGAAACGGATGCTCAGATAAGTTAAAACACTTGTTCAATTTGGGAACTAGCTAGTAAGTGGTGGCAAGCTTAGGTAATTCTGACTCCAAAAATCATGTTTATTCTCAGGATACCACACTCTGAAAACAAAAAGACGTCTTAGATGATTACTGAGCTATATTGAAGTGCAGTGTCACTGCCGTCGTGAATGTTATCGGTAATTAACATAATTACATTATTATACAGATATTTTAAGGATCTGGAGCACCGGTTTTTATGAAGAGTGTGTCCAAAGAAGACCTCTAAAGCCTTGTCTGAGATCCTCATTCAGAAGATCTGATGCAGAACCCAGGAATCTATACCTCTAACAAGCATCATATTCTGATGCCATTGTCCATGAATAGCATTTGACAATAAAAATATAAAGAGATGTAATTCAGACCAAAGCATCAAGAAAAGCTTCTTTAAAGTTGTTCTGCTCAAAATAGTATTTCATGAGGAAAAACTTTATCAAGTGGGTCTTCTTGAAATAGTGCTTCAGGACATTTATTACATTCCCAAAATGAAGACTACAATCTTGTACCATGGGGCCAGAAAAAACCTCGTCAACTGGATATACTACCAGGTGTTTTTCAAGGATATAATTGATGCCTCAGGTGTTGGAACTCTTACATTTAAGGTTTTGATACGTTCACTTATATTTATTTTTCTTAGAAGAGCATGATTCCAAGGGTTATTCTCTCGAAGTACTTACATAGTGACTTAAAAGAACCTAAAGCCATAGGGAAACAAAACAAAACAAAACAACAGAACAAACAAAAACCAGCCCAAAGTGAACTGAAGTTCAAAGCCCTCTCCTCTAAGGACTTGACCAAGTGGATCCCAGAGTAATGCACTGAATGGTGTCCACTCGAGGAAACTGAAAGCATTTGTGTTTCTGATAAAACCGGAAGTTGGCTTATGCATTGGTACAAGTCACTTTGATTACCTCAAATACCTTAAATAATTGTTTGTGAACATAGTTAAAGAACATACCTTCAGGTGATGTCCAGCGTATGCCACCCAAGAAACAACTTTGTGGCTCTGAAACTACAGTGTCTACTCTTCACCTGTCAGATTCTTCCCCTTCTCTGCCCTCAAAGCTTCATTTAGTTCAATTAATGAGAGGAGATTTGGACCAATGATCAGACTGTTCAAGCTAAATCAACTAACCAAGACCAGAAGAGAGTCCTGACAGCAGTGAGAGTGAGGGAAGATGAAGGGCATCCAACTCTTTTTTGTCCAGTTCAAGCAATTAGCAGTCAGAAAAGGAAGGACAGTTATAAAAACAAAGAGATACCCATGCAGAATTGAGCGTGCGGGGTGCCTTTGCTATACAAAGGTTTAGGCACATTTCTTAGACAGCTCTCCAAGAGTTGTCTGCAAATATACATGTGTACATATCTCCACATTGTAGGTTTTGTCTCTCTTCTTCATTCTTACCCCTGTTCTGAGGTTCAAGTTGTAATTACAAAATGTTATCAGTGTCCATTTTCACAGGTTGGAATTACGAGATTCTTGCATGCTTGGGTCTTGTCTTGTCATTTGTTTTTGAGAAGCTGTAACTGGTAAGGAGATGACTCAGAGCTTGGATGAATGTCACTAATTTTTTCTTTTCTTTTCAAAATATATTCTGTGGTTCCAAAAGGTGAAACAGAGCTTCAGTGATAGTGTGCTGTATTTGAAAATGAACCCATTCTGTTTCTTTGTCATAGAAGTTTGCCTTCTGAGATAAATGTTATTCTGGGATACGTTGATGCTATTATCACAATTAGTTTGATAATCAGTTTTTTAAAAAGTGATTGAGCTGATTTTCAAACATATATATGAAGAGTGCCCAGGTAGTGGACTTTTATATGGGAAATCTTGAGCAAATTCATAGAGAAGTTATAACTTGTGAGTGTCCCAAGGTTATATGCTTAGCATTTCCTGAGGATGAGTTTTCTAAGTTTCTTGAACATTTGTTCCCATGTTCAAAATTGGAGAATGACCATTTGGGGCCATCCAAGGGAAGGAGAGTTGTGAGCAATGGAATTCAATCTACTTTTTCAACCTTTTTCTCCAGCTTTTTTCTATTGGGACCTCTACCACCTCTAAGTGCCTCACCCTTAGAAAAGTATTCCTTTCTCTTTCTTCACTTCTTAATTTTCATTGCCTGAGGCTATTCAGCAAGATGTCCTCTATTTAGAGCAGCTGACAGTGAGGTGTGAATAACAAAAAAACCTACCCTTCCCAGTAAGTGTTTACATTCCTGAAATGTTCGTCAGACCAAAAGCAACTCCCTGCTTCAGAATTCATTCGTGGCTGAGGTATTTTTTATTCTGGGGTGCTTTCCCTGCCTACCCTAGTAAGCCAAATGACCAGGGAAACACACCAACACACATGAAAACACCAATGAACAAAATTCATGGGATCCATTTTATTTTATAGTTTTTTGGCATTACATGACTTAATTTTCTTTACTTCTGTTCCCTCCCCTTCTAAGTGGCTCCTCATCCCCAGCAGCAAGTGAGTCACCCTTAGGGAAAGACTTTTTCTGCAGCTAATCTTTAGAATTACAGAAAAAAGAGCTTTTCGGTATCTGACAGCAATAAGCATTATTTCTGACTTTCTGTGGCTAACTGGTTTTATGACACTGGGCAGGTCACAGATCGAAACTACAGGTTTTCTATCCTGTACAAAGTGCTCTAATTCTAGAATTCTGCTATCCTATGAATTCCTTTATTCTGTTTATTTGTTTTGAAGCCCTTCCACTCTGAATAATTTCTCCATAAGGCATATGAAATGAGTTTTACAAAAGCAAGACATCTACAGCTCAAGTGAATTGTTCTAAAAGCTAACTAGATTGTTGTGCATTTTGAATGTGTATAATTAATGGACCCCACTTTTAACGGGGGTGAGAAGAATTGAATATTAATTGACAGAATTGGCAAAATATGAAAATACTTAGTTTGTAGAAACTTCAGTTTATGCAGATTGTAGTAAAAATTACCTTGGTTGTCATAGCCATGACTGTAAAATGCTAAGTATTATGTAACGACAAGAGAAATATCACCCAGACATTAAAGAATGTCATTAAAGATGTAGACATTTTATTTTTAAAAATATCGATTTCTGCTCACTTTCTAAAATGCTTAAGGCAAAAGGCCAGTCCAAGATTGTGGCTTTGAAGCTGCCCTCCCCATCCCTGCCTTATTCAGAAAGTGACAGGAAAGAATTTTGTCAGTGCACCTACAAACATGACAATCTCTTCTCAAGGGCATCATGAAAATTTGTGATGATGCACAAACTAGCATGACATTTTTTTAAAACCCATTAAAGGGACGCCTGGGTGGCTCAGTCGTTAAGCATCTGCCTTCGGCTCAGGTCACGATCCCAGGGTCCTGGGATCAAGTCCCACATCGGGCTCCTTGCTCAGTGAGGAGCCTGCTTCTCCCTCTCCCTCTCCTGCTCCCCCTGCTTGTGCTCTCTCTCTCTGACAAATAAATAAATAAAAATCTTTAACAAAAAAAAAAAAACCGTTAAAAATAACAACTTAGTTGCACATAGCAAGTGAGCAGGAAGCAATTTACAAGTTGAGCCAGGTGTTACTCTAAATTATTTGAGAAAATAAAATGCTGATATTCTTTCTACCAAAGAAAATGCCCCTTCTGTCATAGTAATTGGTCCAATACAAATATAGCTATAATTAGACAGTTTTGTTTCCACGACCAGTTTCCCTTCTTCCCTCCTTGTGGGTACTTTACAGTCACAGATTTGCAAACAAGTTAAATTGCACTGTTTTTCATAAAAAGTTAACATGTATGCTCTTCTCTTCCACCCCCCTCCCTTTTTTTTGGTTGGGGTAAAAAAGTATATATATATTGTTTATATGTATGTTATATGTACTCTCGCCTTCATCCTGCACCTGTTATGAAATGCCTCCAAAGGACTGTACTTACGCAGTTCTAACCTGAGTGTGTACACACACGTGCTCCATTTTTTAAGGAATCTCTTGGATCTTTTTTGTTTCTAAACGTTGTTCTTTCTTCTCTTGATTTTCTTTTTCTGAATACTCAGATTCAACAGAAGTGCCAGTTCTCACTTAGAACTCATTGACAAGGCTGTTGTTTAAAAGAGCAAGTTGAGTCATGGATACTTTGTTGCCTGTGCTTAAGCATTCTCAAGACAAAAACAAAAACAAAACAAAGCCTCAAAACAGCATTGCCATTACATTGTGTTAAGAGGAATCTCAGAAGTGAACACATTATAAAGTAAAGTTTACTGGTTAAATTTATTGAAACTAAGTCACTGAGATAAATTGTTGATTGAAAAAGATCTCTGTATTCTTACCTGGGTCAAAAAGACCAGATTAAGAATCGGATTAAAGAGACAGTCTGATTTCTGACTCCAGTCCCTTACCTTCTAGTTTTTCAACCAAAGGGATGAATCACCCCATGTCTATCCCTTCTTGAGACTGGGCAGAGGGGCATCATTCAAATCCCTCCAGATTGGGGCCAGGTGAGGGGACAGTGTCTTGGGCAGATGCTCACCTATTAACAATCTCCATCCTGCTGTGGGTAGGAGTTTGGTTTTTCCCTTGTCAGTGATGTAGGCAACAAAGAAAATTTCTTGCCATCTTCCTAGGGTCTGAACCTTCCTAATAGCACTTTGTGAATTTGTAGGGGGAAACGAATCCCATCATGTCAATTGCCTCAGATTGTGGGAACAGTTACTAGACAGTGAGTCTGACTTCATGGTGGGAACAGATCCATCCTGTATTTGTTAAGGGCAAAGGATAGGAGAAACCCAGCACTGTTCCTTGTACTGTGAAGAGAGACTAAAGATTCAGGATGGCCTCAGTGAGTCATGTCCCTAATGATGACAAGGCTGGGCCTCACCAGAAGGTTTAAGTTGACCTCTTTTTTCTTCAACAACCTCTGTTTTTTGTGGGCCTCAGTGAATTCCCCATCTACCTAATCCCAAAGGCACAGGGAACTCCCTCGTTATTCTGTTCACATGAAAGAAGCTGAAAATTATACAAAGTTGGAAGAGCACATATTTGGAATGTGATAGAGCAAACGTTTTATAGGCAGATATTCAAAAGATTTTAGAAAATATAACAAAAGATATTATAATGTTTTGGACAATCAAATATCTACATGATATAGGGTAAGTGTTAATACTTTTTAAGTTTTGTATTATCTTACTTAGTCTTGAGCAAGAATGTTTAAAAATAGAAAATATAAGATTGTGTTTTTCATTTATTTTGCTGTGACTTCATGATGATTTAGTTATTATTAACAACTAAATAATTGAAGAATTCAGTGGAGTTGTCAGACAGGGTCTAGACAACACTGAAATAATTACTAGACTTGCACTTTTTGTTTTTAAATTATGTCAGTATTAAACTGTAAATCAGAAGAGTAACTATTTTTTTTTAAAGATTTTATTTATTTATTTGACAGAGAGAGAGAGTTAGCGAGAGCAGGAACACAAGCAGGGGAGTGGGAGAGGGAGAAGCAGGCTTCCCGCTGAGCAGGGAGCCCACTGCGGGGCTCATCCCAGGACCCTGAGATCGTGACCTGAGTCAAAGGCAGACGCTTAACGACTTAGCCACCCAGGCGCCCCAGAAAAGTAACTATTAATAGACCAAAACCACTGAGATCACATCTTCATGATAGGCTAAGATCATATTTGGATCACTTGTAAATTAATAAAGGGTTATTTATTATATCAAAGTATGGCTTCAAGCCGTGTTTCTATAGCCACTTTATTAGCATAGAAGATCAAACACATCTTTACCAACAAAGAGAGAAGTTTTAAATTCCCAAATTGTTTTTTTTTTTAAAGATTTTATTTATTTATTCATGAGAGATAGAGAGAAAGAGGCAGAGGCAGAGGGAGAAGCAGGCTTCCCGTGGAACAAGGAGCCCGATGCGGGACTCGATCCCAGGACCCTGGGATCATGACCTGAGCTGAAGGCAGACGCTTAACCGACTGAGCCACCCAGGCATCCCATTAAATTCCCAAATTGTTTTAGACAACATAAGAATTCACACTTTCAAGGTTATCTCCACAAAGATCCCTGAATTACTTATATGTGTCTCTCAATTGTCAGGGTACTTGAAATTATTTTGGATGCAGCCAAAGTGTATATTCTTTTTTCTTTCTTTTTTTCTTTCTCTCTCCGATTCATCTCATCACCCAAAGCTGCCTACTTACCTAGTTTCCCATTACAGATATGCAAATTGACTTGTCATTTTTAATAGTATAATTATTGATTATTTAAAAACAACTTTTAAATAGAAAATTATTTGCTTTTTTTTATTTCTATTTAACAACAGGACTAAACTATATACTACACACTATTTTGTGTGCTTTCCGGATATTAACTCAAGTTGTCTTCCTAACAGCCTTGTGTGGTGTATGTCATTATTACCTCTATTTTACAGATGAGGCAACTGAAAGACAGAGTCTCTGGGTAATTTGCCCAAGAGGTGGAGCTGGAACTTAAACCAGGCATTTTGGATGCAGGCTGTTTACCAGTATGCTACAGCATTTTATACAGTTTATGATCCACACAGTGATCCCCACACTTGATTGTGCCTGAGAATCACCTGTCTTGTTAAAACAGATTACTGATCTGATTCTGTGGGTCTGGGTTGGGCATGGGGAATTTACGTTTCTAATAAGTTCCCTGGTGATGCTGATCCGGACACTTTGAGAACCATTGATCTACCATACTATTGAGGTTATGGGAAATAAATAGCTAATCTACCCATGTTGTTTAGTCTTCATTATAATAATTAAAAATAAGAGCTTTTTGTGGCTCAGAATATCTCTCTCTCTCTCTCTTTTTTTTAAATTACCCCTGGTTTAGGACACCTGGGTGGCTCAGTCAGTTAAGCATCCAACTCAGGTCATGATCTCAGGGTCCTGGGATTGAGTCCCGTGTCAGGTTCTGTGCTGGGCATGGGGCCTGCTTAAGATTCTCTCCCTCCGGGGCGCCTGGGTGGCTCAGATGGTTAAAAGTCTGCCTTCGGCTCAGGTCATGATCCCAGGGTCCTGGGATTGAGTCCCGCATCGGACTCCCTGCTAGGCGGGGAGCCTGCCTCTCCCTCTGCCTCTCTCTGTCTCTCTCTGACTCTCATGAATAAATAAATAAAAAACATAAAAAAAAAATGATTCTCTCTCTCCCTCTCTGCCCTTTTCCACCCTCTCTCTCTTTCAAAAGAAAAAAAAATACCCCTGGATTTTATGCTTATCTAATTTTAATATCCATTTTTGATTGAAATAATTTCAAAACTTATTTCACATATTTTAAAAGCCCATTTTGTGAGTTGCTTGTCATACATTTGTTTAACAATGTAATATATCTTAAGGTTTTCCTCATTGATTTTATTTAAAATTTTAACTCTATTATATTTTTGGCAAATATTTTATCTGTATACTCTTTTGTCTTTAATTATGTTTAAAATTTGCTGGGTGTGTACTTTTTATTTTTATGCAATGAAATCTATTCCTCTTCTGTTACTTTTAGGCCTTGATTGTCCTTCTTCATTCAGTAAACATAGATATTTACCTTATTTTCAAGTACTTGTTATAGTTACTTTAATTCCTTAAGCCATTTGGAATTTATTTTGGTGTGAAGTGAGGCTTTAAATTGATTTTTCTATCTTAATTTGCCTTCTAGTTTTGCCTAAGCCATTCACCAGATAATCTTTCTCATTTTTTTTTTAAGATTTTATTTATTTATTTGACAGAGAGAGATAGCAAGAGCAGGAACACAAGCAGGGGGAGTGGGAGAGGGAGAAGCAGGCTTCCCGCTGAGCAGGGAGCCCAATGCGGGGCCGGATCCCAGGACACTGGGATCATGACCTGAGCCAAAGGCAGACGCTTAACGACTGAGCCACCTAGGTGCCCTAATCTTTCTCATTTTTAAAAAAAATATTTATTTATTTATTTGAGAGAGAGAGCGCAAGTGAGCACAAGCAGGGGGAAGGGCAGTGGGAGAGGGAGAGAGGGGCAGAGAAGCAGACTCCCTGCTGAACATGGAGCCCCACACGGGCCTTTTTTTTTTTAAAGATTTTATTTATTTATTTGACAGAGAGAGACACAGCGAGAGAGGAAACACAAGCAGGGGAGTGGGAGAGGGAGAAGCAGGCTTCCCGCTGAGCAGGGAGCCCGATGCAGGGCTCAATCCCAGGACCCTGGAACCATGACCTGGGCCGAAGGCAGACGCTTAAGGACTGAGCCACCCAGGCGCCCCATCTCACACAGGTCTTAATCCCAGGACCCTGAGATCATGACCTGAGCCCAAACCAAGAGTCAGAGGTTTAACCTACTGAGCTACCCATGTGCCCTTCTTTCTCATTTTTGTTTGCATAGACTGGGGTCTCTTTCTGAACTATGTTTTCCATTCCATTCTTGGTTTGTTCCTTATCTGTTATCACATTGCTTCAACTCACTTAGCCTTTTGTTGCGTTTGAATATTTGGTAGGGTAGGGTACAAATATTCATTGTATTTGAATATTTTGTTGTATTTGAATATCTGCTCCCCTCATTGTTATATTTCTTTTATATAACTAAGATTATCTTCATAAAGGAGTCAGACCTCTCTCATTTTTTTTTTTAAGAAAGCATGTAAGAAACTGTTTTGGGCAACTTAATAAAGATCACTATTTTCTTGGATTTTTCAGAAAAATCTACAAATTCAAAGTTACTCTTACAATAATTCTTTGTCATTGGGACAGCTAGAGAGTTTCAGACTAAAGGTATTGTGACAGAAGAAAAAATAGTATTTTATTCTTCTCTGTTGCCCTTGTTTCAGAGAATGGTATAAGGAGTCAATGTCTCCAAAAAATGGAGACAAATAATTTAATAGAAGCATCAGAATAATCTATTTTATATATATATAAATATTTATATATATGTATATATACACACACACTTCACTATAGGCTTGCAGAACAATCCACTGATAAAGACCTTTTTAAAGAAAATTTAAAGAAATTAAAAATTAAAGAAAAATATGAGTTAAGGAGGTTAGGAAAACAAAAGAATATACAATTTTATATTATTGTGAGAAAGGAAAATGTTTTATCGTTGAGTGTTAGCATGATTTGGTTAATGTTTAAAATAATATGTAGGAAACCAAAGGCTATTTTACAGGCCACCAGAAATCTGAGTGTGTGGATTGTTTTTCTACCCCTGAAATCATATCCTTAAATAGTGAGAGTCACTCTTATAACTGCAGTTGTTTGTGAAATTAATATTTGAGTTAAGCCAAGCTCTACGTGGAGTAATCCTGTAAAGACACCTTGCTGAAGGTGAACCTGTGGTTTCTCTTCCTGCCTGATGTCCATTTGGCAGCCACACTCTTGGTAATTCCACTAAGCCTTATCCTAGAGTACAATGAATTTGAGATTTACTGACAAAAGTACTATTTTAACCATGCTTTTAGTATAATTTGAAAGGTGGTGGATTGGACTAAAATTGCCTCTAAATAGACACTTTACTGCTCTTGCATCTTCCTGTGCTCCCCTTGCACCTCCTTCCTATCACACTTCTTTGTTGTTGCATTTTTTAAGCCAGATTTTTTCCTTTATGTTGGTATTATTGTCTCTTCCTGAAAAGAAACAATATTGCCATTGACAAAACTGAAAATAAAAGGGAAGGTCATGCTGTTTCCTTGCTCTGGCTTGAGAAGAGAGAACATGTTATTGGCAAACTAGCCAACATCTTCTTGCCCAAGTCCTTCCTTGTTGGCCTTTCTCTCTTATCTCAACAAGATGAGACGCTTCACTCTGGGTTCCCACATGCACCATAGGCTCAAATTTTGGGAGCAATAAAATCAAACTGAGGCTATTATATTTGCTTCTTCCCCTGACACACACATAGTGCTGTACTGTTGCAAGGAAAAAAAATACTCTTCAGGGACATGAAGGGACTAAGTTTACAAAGAGGCTAGGTTTAGGCTCTGTATCTTCTTTTTTACCCCTTGCCCACTTTTACCGCACCCCCGAAATCATCAATATACCCAATCTGTACCTTGCACATAATTTGTGTGCAGTAAATCTTTCTTAAAGCCAGTTAAGAAATTTGGTTCTCCTGGAGGACTACAAACCCTTTTAACTTGTCATCCCCACATTTACTTGCCTTTAGCGATTAATAGCTACTTAGCAAATAGAGATAAGGCTGAAATGAGAAATTTGAAAAAATAAGACATCCTATTTGTAACTCCACGGTAAATTATTTCTGTCTTCTTTTCTTCCCTGTGTCTTAGAAATAATGCTCTTTTTTAGAGGTGGCTTTTAAAATTTCTTTCTTTCAGCAAGGGAATTATCTGAATAAGTGGAAAATTTAAAGTGATAACTTTAGTAACCTTTGACTCTTTTGGTCTTAAATGAATGCAAGTGAGAATTTCAAGAATAATAAGGGTGAAAATTCAGTGTTGAATATATTGGGATTGGGAGGGACGGGAAATCCTCCCCACCCAGTAAATGATTTAAATAACAACAACAACAAACAGTGCCAATAAATACAAAGTATATTGTTAAGTCCATACCTTCCACTGACTTTTCATTGCAACATTTGCCATCTTGCAGGACAAACCCTTACAGGAGGAGTGGTAAACCCTAATCTCAAGGCTGTAGGGTTACTTTATTCCTAGTAGTTAAATAACTTAGTCACTAGCCCCAAAGATAAATTAAACCTAATGGCTCAGATTTGTTCAGTAAACCTATGCTGGAATGTCTTAATACCTCACATGAAGCTCTGACTATTAGTATTTGGAAGCAGGTGAAGATAAAACATGTAAATAAATACCAAGTTTCTCCTGGCTTATAGAAATTTCTTAATTTTCCTGTCTTTGTTAAATGCATATTCTAATAATAAAATCAAAGAAAGCAACGGTCAGTTCTTTTTGCTTTACACAAATTGTTACCATATTTAAATTAATGAGCAAAAACAAATATAACAGAAACCAACATTTATTGATGAATAAATACTTTGTGGTAAGCTTTGGACAAAACATTTATGTAAGATATCTAATTTAACCTTTACAGTGATTTTGTGGGGATTGTGTTATTTGCATCTCCCTTTTACAAATCAGTCAACTGAACCATAAAATGGCTGAGTCACCTTTTTAAGGTCTCATAGTAAATGCTAATGCTGGGGATCCCAAGTTAGGTCTGTTGCATTCCCAGAGCCAAACATTTACTTCTGAGGAAATTAATCATTCCATTTCTGCCTCTCCTAAACAGTAGTTTTGTTGTTGTTGTTGTTTTCTGTAAATCATGGTAATAGCTAACATTCTTTAGAAACACACTTTATAATCAAATCTGGTATCACAATAAACATCCCTTACTCTACATGGAACAGAGAAATAAAAACAATTCCATTACTAATTTTGTTATGGTGTCATTTTAACAAGTAGGAATATGGCTACAACTGATTTCTATTTTACCCTGAAATCCCAGGTCAAAAAATTATTGTATTCTAGGCTGGAGAGACCCACAAATCTGTAAGCATTTTTCACTTGGGCATCTAGTCTTAAGTTGTTTTAGGAAGCATAACATGGAACTTTAAAAATACTCTTTGTGGATACAAATGTAGGGATCCGAAGGGGTACATGCACCCCAATGTTTATAGCAGCAATGTCCACAATAGCCAAACTGTGGAAAGAGCCAAGATGTCCATCAACAGATGAATGGATAAAGAAGATGTGATATATATATACAATGGAATA
>NW_027729153.1:0-314 GCF_054177405.1 Leptonychotes weddellii | reverse complement strand
GGAGGCCTGGCCTCGCTCAGCCCAGGGGCTGGGGCAATAATCCCCTACCTACTTTGGGGGCTCAGCAGGGCGCAGAAGGCGAGGTTCCCACAGCAGGAGGCCCCCTACCACAGCGGTCTCCCTCCTCTCCTTTTGCAGAACCAACATTTCAGTCACTAAGAGGGAGTCCGCATTGTCCCTCCCCAAGAGCAGCTGTGTGTGGGGGGGCGCATTTCCGTACTGGGCAGGGCCAAGGGGAGATGGTTACACCCTCAGACTCAGATCAGAGAGGGAGGCCTGGGTTTGAATCCCAGCTCGGCAGCACTCTAACCCAG
>NW_027729152.1:0-314 GCF_054177405.1 Leptonychotes weddellii | reverse complement strand
AGGGGCACAGGGGAGTTCTAACGTAAGCGGTTCATCTTTCTCATATATGAAATATCTCGTCTCCACCATGGCATAGTAAACTTCCTGAGGGCAGGGACTTATTCATGTATCTTGTGTTGGTTTTAAGGGTGGGTGAGTACATAGTGGGCAACAAGTGTGTGCAGATTTCTGTGTTACTGGCAAGAAATTGGAGGGTTTGGGCTTAAAACCAAAATATAAGGAGGATCTGGTAAAACAGTCACTGTCCTGTTTTGAAGCTACTTTACAACTGGGCTGTTTTCTAAACCACCGGGTTGGAAAATGAGGTGCTTTCC
>NW_027729151.1:0-314 GCF_054177405.1 Leptonychotes weddellii | reverse complement strand
AAATTGCTGCACACTTTTTCTTGCCATACAACTGCCCTAGCAAGTTAACCTAAAACAGTTTTCTAAAATGTATTTTTAATGAGAAACTGAGATCGCTGAAATTTGTCTTGAACATTTTTTTTTTCCCTTTAGACCTCTTATAGGGCTCTGGAGTTTCCATACCTCAGTGCCGAGAGCATGGCAAAGGAATTCGGCTCAGCTTAGTAATTACCTTGTGCTAGTTTTGCTCAAAGTTGTTTTTCTCTTAATGGGTTAGGAGAGCCATTCAGATGCTTTGATTCTAGTCATCCAAGTTCCAATGGGGAGGGTAGGTG
>NW_027729150.1:0-314 GCF_054177405.1 Leptonychotes weddellii | reverse complement strand
GCCTCTTCAGCCCACTAAGAATGGATTATTCTCTATCTCATTTCCTAAAGAGCTATAGGAGGATTAACAGGGTAGAAATTATGCCTAAAAGTCAAGCTTCTTACCTGGTTTTTGGTTCATAACCACTCAATCAAAACCTTTCTTTCCACAGCTTTGCCATCAAAGTAAATGTTACATGCTCTGAGAATGCTGTCCAAAATAGTGTAGAAATTGTCAGTGTGAGACTGTGATGAACCACATTCAATTCTCTCAAACTAAAGCCATCTAGTTTTCATAGCAGGGGAGATATTTTATTAGTCTGTTTCCAAGTTTTC
>NW_027729149.1:0-314 GCF_054177405.1 Leptonychotes weddellii | reverse complement strand
CAAAAACACAACACCACGGCTGTATAATACAGACTTGCAATCCTCCATCCAAAGCTTTCAGGTCGGACCTTTCAAACTCCAAGAATGGCTTGGGATTTAGAAAGCGTGTCTGCTCTATATTCCTTCACCCCCCAACTCACCCCCTGAAACTTCCTACAGGAGAACGTGGGCATACTCACTCCAAGTAGAATAAAGCCCATCAGTAGCCTTCGATTAGTTCAGATCGGGGTCGGCTCTCAAGTTTTGACACCAAAGCATCAACATTCCCTCTGGTTTTTAAAAGACCTTGGGATTTTAAGGTACTGGGTGAGGCA
>NW_027729148.1:0-314 GCF_054177405.1 Leptonychotes weddellii | reverse complement strand
GAAAACTTGGAAACAGACTAATAAAATATCTCCCCTGCTATGAAAACTAGATGGCTTTAGTTTGAGAGAATTGAATCTGGTTCATCACAGTCTCACACTGACAATTTCTGCACTGTTTTGGACAGCATTCTCAGAGCATGTAACATTTACTTTGATGGCAAAGCTGTGGAAAGAAAGGTTTTGATTGAGTGGTTATGAACCAAAAACCAGGTAAGAAGCTTGACTTTTAGGCATAATTTCTACCCTGTTAATCCTCCTATAGCTCTTTAGGAAATGAGATAGAGAATAATCCATTCTTAGTGGGCTGAAGAGGC
>NW_027729147.1:0-314 GCF_054177405.1 Leptonychotes weddellii | reverse complement strand
AGGGGCACAGGGGAGTTCTAACGTAAGCGGTTCATCTTTCTCATATATGAAATATCTCGTCTCCACCATGGCATAGTAAACTTCCTGAGGGCAGGGACTTATTCATGTATCTTGCGTTGGTTTTAAGGGTGGGTGAGTACATAGTGGGCAACAAGTGTGTGCAGATTTCTGTGTTACTGGCAAGAAATTGGAGGGTTTGAGCTTAAAACCAAAATATAAGGAGGATCTGGTAAAACAGTCACTGTCCTGTTTTGAAGTTACTTTACAACTGGGCTGTTTTCTAAACCACCGGGTTGGAAAATGAGGTGCTTTCC
>NW_027729146.1:0-314 GCF_054177405.1 Leptonychotes weddellii | reverse complement strand
AGGGGGTCGCCTGGGGAGTGGGAGCTGTGAGGACTTGGGGGCCTATGTGAGCTCACTGAGCGAGCACCTGCCTTCTACTACCTTTGAGGAAGGGGAGCAGGGTCTAGAAAGGGTAACTTCACACTTCACACTTCCAGGCTTGGAAGGATGCTCTGACTTTCAAACAAAGTAATTTCAGAAGAAGTGCTAAGCATCTTCTCCAGTCGTGGCCTGCACACACTCCTATCTGGGACTAAATCCTTTCTCCTTCCTTACTCCCCGACCAGTAATAAAGGTGTTTGCTAGAAGGACTGCAGGAGCAGAGCACACTGGGG
>NW_027729145.1:0-314 GCF_054177405.1 Leptonychotes weddellii | reverse complement strand
TTTTTTTTTAAAGATTTTATTTATTTATTTGAGACAGAGAGAATGAGAGAGAGAGAGCACATGAGAGGGGGGAGGGTCAGAGGGAGAAGCAGGCTCCCTGCCGAGCAGGGAGCCTGATGCGGGACTCGATCCAGGGACTCCAGGATCATGACCTGAGCCGAAGGCAGTCGCTTAACCAACTGAGCCACCCAGGCGCCCTCTATCATTTTATCTTGAGACTATATTTATATGTGGGATTTAACTTACATAACTCACAGACAATAATGGTAATTGCCTTCTCTTACCCAGATGGGTTGTTTTTTAAATGGCTATAT
>NW_027729144.1:0-314 GCF_054177405.1 Leptonychotes weddellii | reverse complement strand
CTCAAATGGAACATTAGCAAAATTAAACTGATAGTGAATATTCTTTTCTTTTTTCCTGTAATTTTTCCCAAGGTTCCGGTGATCGAAAAACTATTCTCACCTATTACACATTGTTTCTGACTCTCTGTGTATTACTTGCTGAATGGTCGATTTCACAGGTTGTTCTGTTCGTCAATGGCATGTCTTCCGGAACCTGAATTTGCGTTAGCACCTGGTGCAGAGGATCTATTCCTTGTTCTATGTCATGGTGATTGAGCGTGGATAAACTTACCAAAGTAGTTAGCATCCCCAAGGCCACAGCAAATATGGCACAT
>NW_027729143.1:0-5046 GCF_054177405.1 Leptonychotes weddellii | reverse complement strand
TCAGTGGCATTCCTATACACCAACAACAAGACAGAAGAAAGAGAAATTAAGGAGTCGATCCCATTTACAATTGCACCCAAAACCATAAGATACCTAGGAATAAATCTAACCAAAGAGGCAAAGAATCTGTACTCAGAAAACTATAAAATACTCATGAAAGAAATTGAGGAAGACACAAAGAAATGGAAAAACGTTCCATGCTCATGGATTGGAAGAACAAATATTGTTAAAATGTCTATGCTACCTAGGGCAGTCTACACATTCAATGCAACCCCTATCAAAATACCATGAACTTTTTTCACAAAGCTGGAACAAATAATCCTAACATTTGTACAGAACCAGAAAAGACCCCAAATAGCCAAAGGAATGTTGAAAAGAAAACCAAAGTTGGTGGCATCACTATTCCGGACTTCAAGCTCTATTACAAAGCTGTAATCAAAACAGTATGTATACTGGCACAAAAACAGGCCCACAGATCAATGGAACAGAATAGAAAATCCAGAAATGGACCCTCAACTCTATGGTCAACTAATCTTCAACAAGGCAGGAAAGAATGTCCAATGTTAAAAAGACAGTCTCTTCAACAAATGGTGCTGGGAAATTTGGACAGCCACATGCAGAAGAATGAAACTGGACCATTCTCTTGCACCATACACAAAAATAGACTCAAAATGGATGAAAGACCTCAGTGTGAGATAGGAATCCATCAAAATCCTTGAGGAGCACACAGGCAGCAACCTCTTCAACCTCAGCCGCAGCAACTTCTTCCTAGAAATGTTGACAAAAGCAAGGGAAGCAAGGGCAAAAATGAACTATTGGGACTTCATCAAGATAAAAAGCTTCTGCACAGCAAAGGAAACAATCAACAAAACCAAAAGACAACCGACAGAATGGGAGAAGATATTTGCAAATGACATATCAAATAAAGGGCTAGTATCCAAAATCTATAAAGAACTTAGCAAATTCAACACCCGAAGAACAAATAATCCAATCAAGAAATGGGCAGAAGACACAAACAGACATTTCTGCAAAGAAGACATACAAATGGCCAACACATGAAAAAATGTTCAATATCACTTGACATCAGGGAAATACAAAACCACAATGAGATACCTCCTCACACCAGTCAGAATGGCTAAAATTAACAAGTCAGGAAAGACAGATGTTGACAAAGATGTGGAGAAAGGGGAACCCTCCTACACTGTTGGTGGGAACTCAAGCTGATGCAGCCACTCTGGAAAACATTATGGAGGTTCCTCAAAAAGTTAAAAATAGAGCTACCCTAAGACCCAGCAATTGCACTACTGGGTGTTTACCCCAAAGATACACATGTAGGGATCCGAAGGGGCACCTGCACCCCAATGTTTATAGCAGCAATGTCCACAATAGCCAAACTATGGAAAGAGCCCAAATGTCCATCAACAGATAAATGGATAAAGAAGATGTGGTTCATATACACAATGGAATATTACACAGTCATCAGAAAGGATGAAATCTTGCCATTTGCAATGACATGGATGAAACTAGAGGGTATTATGCTAAGTGAAATAAGTCAATCAGAGAAAGACAATTATCCTTATGATTTCACTCATATGTGGAATTTAAGAAACAAAACAGAGGATCATAGGGGAAGGGAGGGAAAAACAAAACAAGACGAAATCAGAGAAGGAGATAAACCATGAGAGACTCTTAATCATAGGAAACAAACTGAGGGTTGCTGGAGGGGAGGGGGGCTGGTGGGATGGGGTAACTGGGTGATGGGCATGAAGGAGGGCACATGATATAATGAGCACTGAGTGTTGTATGCAACTGATGAATCACTGACCTCTACCTCTGAAACTAATAATACACTGTATGTTAATTAATTGAATTTAAATAAAAATTTTTTAAAAAAAAGATGGGATAGCTGGTGCCACGGTAGCTGGTGTGTGAGGTGGGGACAGCCACTCTGCACAGTGGTTTGTACATTCAGGGTAGGTGAAGACCACATACACACAGGAGCACTTCTGGAGAGAGCAACACTGGCCACGTGCACCAGAAAAGTTAGAAGAATAGAAATGGCAGCATTTGAGGCAGTAGCTAAAAATCGAGTGCAACCTAATGTCCATGAAGGAGAATAAACAGATTGCAGTATATTTGTACAGTGGAATACTAGACAGCCATGAACAGGAATGGCAAGGGCTACAGGTATCATCAGGGATGGATTGCTCCAACATAATGTCGAGGGGGAGAAAAGCATGTCACAAAAGTATGCACAGTTTATGATGCCATTTAAATGTTAAAAACATGCAGGAATATACTGCATTTTTTCAGAACATGGGTGAAGACATGCACTGGGGTGATCAACCCCAATCTCAAGTGGGGTTCCTGCAGAGGACGCTGGGGAGGGCTTTTCTAACCCAGTAAAACTCCTTTCCCTTCTCTGGACTCTGCCAGCAGCCTTTGTCTTGCCACACACCTCTCACGCAGCAACATAGCTGAAGGTTCCCCGCACGGGCGTCCTGTGTCCCACCTACACTGTGAGCTTCACGGGAACTCCCACTGGCCAGTTTCACAAGGGAGCCCGATAAGCCAGCACAGGGCTGGGTGTGTGCCCATGTGTGCCCGTGTGCGTGCTCGTGGGTGTGCATGCTCATGTGTGTGCACATGTGCATGCCCGCGTGTGCATGCCCATGTTGGCTATGGCACAGGACCAGGTGGAGGTGGGTGAGGCAGAAGATGGGGGCGGACAGAAGGCACCCAGGGGAGAGGTTCTGGGGAGGGATGCTGAGGGGCCCCTCCTGGGCTTCTCCTGGTTCACGGTCCTCCGATGCCCGGGACAGGCAACACTGGGGCAGGTTTGAGTCAAATCAGTGGTGCTGTCCACACCACACCTGCTTGGGAGGTCGAGCACAGAACTGACTGGAAGCAGAGGACCAGGCTCCTCTTCCGCAGCGGGAGGGGCTGCAGAGCCTGTGGTAGGTGTCGAAGCCCACGCAGTGCAGCCCACACATCAGATCCAGACGCCTGGGTGGTAGGAACATCCAGGGAGACAGCAGTTCTGCTCTGTACTGCTGTCCCCGCGCTGTCCCCAGCCCAGCCTCGAGCCCCTGTATACCACCTGCACCTGCGGTGCCCCTAGCTGCTGCCCTCCCCCAGGCCAGGGGAGCCTCTGCTGTGCCCCCCGCGTGCGCCCCCTGCATGGCAGCGCTGTGTCTCCTGCCGGATGGCCCATGGCGCCCGTCCCCGTGCTGCCCAGTGGCCTGCAGCCTGGCCCCCTCCTGCTACACGCCCATGAGGCGCCAGGTTGGTGGGTCTCAAATGCACCCACCTCTCTGACCCAGAAAATTCATTCCAAAACCAACCCCCAGAAACAAGGCATGGAGCTATGGTGTCTTCGGAGACAAGGTGAGGGAGAAGCCGAGTTTCCTGTATCTCCGCGCAGCCAGGGACTTCCAGCTGGTGCCCGTTCCCGGGGGGGAGGCTGGCTCCCGAGGCCACACAGCCTGGATCGCGTGCACCCACGCTCTGCTGCCCAGCCCGAGGCTCTGCCCGACACTCAGAAGATGAACGCTTTGCTGGGGGACGGGAGGTCGACTGGCCTCAATGGAAGGGTCACAGGTGCCAAAGGAGGGGAAGGGACAGTCCACGGCCAGGCCCTCCCACCCCCAGTCCCCGCGGCCCCCACACCTGCCCAAGTACAGGAGCAGGTTTAACCTGAAACAGCCCCCAAATAGAGCAGCAGGGAAGGGTCAAGAGGATGCACGACACAGGACATGCGAGGAATCCTAGCAAGAGCCCACGGGGTGGAAAAAGTTCTGGCCAGTGCGTGCAGGATGACCTCCTACCGTCGTTTAGAGCCCTGCATGAGGAAACTTGATTTTCTGGGACACAGAGGGGTGGCCCTGCTCTCTCTCTTAAAAGGCAGCAAACAAAGAGCACACAAATCTTTACCCCGAGAAGCCAGGGGTAAAATACTGATGGTGTTCTAGGTAGTAGGTTTGTGGGGGTTTATTAAAATAATCAATAACTGGGCGCCTGGGTGGCTCAGTTGGTTAAGCGACTGCCTTCGGCTCAGGTCATGATCCTGGAGTCCCGGGATCGAGTCCCGCGTCAGGCTCCCTGCTCGGCGGGGAGTCTGCTTCTCCCTTTGACCCTCCCCCCCTCATGCTCTCTCTCTCATTCTCTCTCTCTCTCTCAAATAAATAAATAAAATCTTTAAAAAAAATAAAATAAATTAAAATAAAATAATCAATAACTGATCATCAGTCAATTAAAAATGGGCCACACGTGGACTGGCAACAGAAGTGAGTCGAGCTGGGGGCCAGAACTGATTGGGTTCTGCAGATCTAAGCTATAAAAGAGCTAACAGCTGGACTCAACTTTCTGGGACCCAGGACCCGGGACACAGGACATCTTCTGACGCGAAGGGGAAAGCCTGTCCTCATGCCGAGGCAGGAACCGACAGCCAAGGGGAAGCAAGAGCAGCTAGGACCAGAAGAGGGCGAGCCATGGCCCCCAGCCACGTGCGCCACCCCTCCCTTCGCAGGGGCTCCCACTGGGAGAAGGGCTTAGCCTTCCCCCTTCGTAGCATGGACTAGGTGGGCAGAAAACATAGAAGACAGGTGTACAGAGCTGCATCAAGAAAGCACGGTTTATTTGGCTCACACAGGGCTGGTTCCCTGCTGGAGACAGAGGACTCCGGAAACCAGGGCCTCCCAGTGGGGACACAGAGGGATCCAGATCATCCTGCTACATCCTTGCCACAGGCTTCAGAGGGTCCGTTGGGCATGTTCTTCATCTGCCCTGTGCAGAACCTGGAGGCCACTGAAGACTTGTTCCAGGAGGGGAGCAAGTGTGGCCCCCTGTGCCCTGGGAGCAGCTGGGTGGGAGGCTCATGGTCAGAAGCAGGACGGGGTGCTACAAGAGATGGGTCTGCAGAGCAGGGTGGGGTGGGAGGGCTGGCAGCCCCCGGAGGACTGGCAGGAGGGGGCCATGAACACAAGGGGCTTGTAGCTCACGGGCAGGCAAACAGAGGACTGGCAGGAGGGGACCACATACACGGCG
>NW_027729142.1:0-314 GCF_054177405.1 Leptonychotes weddellii | reverse complement strand
CTCAAATGGAACATTAGCAAAATTAAACTGATAGTGAATATTCTTTTCTTTTTTCCTGTAATTTTTCCCAAGGTTCCGGTGATCGAAAAACTATTCTCACCTATTACACATTGTTTCTGACTCTCTGTGTATTACTTGCTGAATGGTCGATTTCACAGGTTGTTCTGTTCGTCAATGGCATGTCTTCCGGAACCTGAATCTGCGTTAGCACCTGGTGCAGAGGATCTATTCCTTGTTCTATGTCATGGTGATTGAGCATGGATAAACTTACCAAAGTAGTTAGCATCCCCAAGGCCACAGCAAATATGGCACAT
>NW_027729141.1:0-314 GCF_054177405.1 Leptonychotes weddellii | reverse complement strand
GGCTCAGGTCATGATCCTGGAGTTCCGGGATCGAGTCCCGCATCAGGCTCCCTGCTCGGCAGGGAGTCTGCTTCTCCCTCTGACCCTCCTCCCTCTCATGCTCTCTGTATCTCATTCTCTCTCTCAAATAAATAAATAAAATCTTTAAAAATAAATAAAATAAAATTTCCTTAGGTGAGGGTCTGTTACTACTCTCAATTTTTATCTGAAAATGATTCTGTTCAACCTCATTCTTTTTTTTTTTTTTTCCCGAGTCTGTAACAAGGCCGTTCTGGGTTTTTTTTTTTTTGTTTTTTTTTTTGATTGAGGTATAA
>NW_027729140.1:0-314 GCF_054177405.1 Leptonychotes weddellii | reverse complement strand
AGAGACAAAGCCAGAAGGTGAGAAACGCTCATGGACAGATGATTCAGGAACTTCAAGGAATGAGGAAGAATTCAAAAGGTGAAAGCATTAGCTATAATTTAAAAGAGAATTATGAGGGCCGCCTGGGTGGCTCAGATGGTTAAGCGTCTGCCTTCGGCTCAGGTCATGATCCCAGGGTCCTGGGATCGAGTCCCGCATCGGGCTCCCTGCTCAGCGGGGAGCCTGCTTCTCCCTCTGACCCTCTCCCCTCTCATGCTGTTTCTCTCTCGCTTGCTCTCTAAAAAATAAATAAAATCTTTAAAAAAAAAAAAAAA
>NW_027729139.1:0-314 GCF_054177405.1 Leptonychotes weddellii | reverse complement strand
TTTTGTGTTATTTCCCTCCTCTGCCCTTTCTTTCTTTCTGCGCCTGGACCCCTCTGAGTCCCTGGTTCAGACCCAGGTCTCAAGCTGGGAGAGCAGAACTGCTGCCCCTGGGGAAGGGGGCAGAGCCAGGTAGGTGATGTTTGCACCAGATATTGAGCTTCTCACGGGCAGGGGGAGCCCAGCTCCCACCTCATTCCCCGGAGCCCTGCCAGGAGGTAAACAAAGTGCTAAAATCTCATCTCTCCAGAACAGTAAGAAATCTAGAGAATCCCATCCCAGAGGGCTGCTACGAGCTGATGTTCTAATGCAGGGTC
>NW_027729138.1:0-314 GCF_054177405.1 Leptonychotes weddellii | reverse complement strand
AAGCAACAAACGATGCCAAAGCCACACATTAGAAGAGAATAATTAAGGTTAGAACAGAGATCAATGAATTAGAAACTGGAAACACAGTAGATCCGATCAATGAAACCACAAGCTGGTTCTTTGAAAGAATTAATAAGATCGATAAACCACTGGCCAGACTTAGCCAAAAGAAAAGAGAAAGGACCCAAATTAATAAAATTATGAATGAAAGGGGAGAGATCACGACTAACACCAAGGAAATAGAAACAATTATTAGAAATTATTATCAACAACTATATGTCAAGAAACTGAGCAATCTGGATGAAATGGAGGCC
>NW_027729137.1:0-314 GCF_054177405.1 Leptonychotes weddellii | reverse complement strand
GAGAGAGAGAGAGAGCATGAGAGGGGGGAGGGTCAGAGGGAGAAGCAGACTCCCCGCCGAGCAGGGAGCCCGATGTGGGGCTCGATCCCAGGACCCTGGGATCATGACCTGAGCCGAAGGCAGACGCTTAACGACTGAGCCACCCAGGTGCCCCGTAAACTCCTTGGGTCTTATTGAGATTCATGCCTAGGAGATTTATTAACCCATTTCAGCAGTTACATATAGTGCTGTCACAGCAGATCAAAAATTGGCACAGAATTTGATGAATTTAATAACAAAATTCTTACAAAATATTAACTGTCAATTCTTTCTAT
>NW_027729136.1:0-314 GCF_054177405.1 Leptonychotes weddellii | reverse complement strand
TTTTTTTTTTTCTTGCATGCAATAAGCAATGTTTGTTGAATTGAATTTGGGGGACGGAGCATATTTGAATCTGTGTGATAGTGGGATCCTAATGCAGATGATTTAAGTTTAAATTGTGCTGGTGTCTTAATATTCCATGTCTGGGGAAGAGAAGAGGCAGGACATGACAGGCCCGTAGCAGAGCCCGGTAGCACTTTGATGGAAGAAAGTGTTTTACTCTTTCAGAATGGGTTTTTATTTTATTTTATTTTTTTTTATTTGACAGAGAGAGACACAGCGAGAGAGGGGAACACAAGCAGGGGGAGTGGGAGAGG
>NW_027729135.1:0-314 GCF_054177405.1 Leptonychotes weddellii | reverse complement strand
TCTGAACAAGAAAAAACAAAAGCAAGGCATCAAACCAAAAGCAGCCCCAGTTTAGGAAATAGAACCTAGTGTAGCTCTCCTAAGGGGTAGTTATTTATCTGTTTCCAAAAGAAAGCTTCTGTCCTGGTATGGTTAAGGGGCTGGGATTGGGGATGGGGAAAACTGTGTTTGTATCCTGGTCCTCACAACTACTATATTATGACCTCAAATCATTCCTAATCTTTTCTAAACTTCATTTTCCCATGGACAAACCAGCATTATAATGATGCATAACCAATTTATAGAATTGGTGAGACTATTAAAAAACAAATTAC
>NW_027729134.1:0-314 GCF_054177405.1 Leptonychotes weddellii | reverse complement strand
AAGTGGTTCTTTTAAAAGACCTGTCAGATCAATTAAATTCTAACAGCATTTACCACTTTGGACTTGAACAGTTATGCGTCCCTTTGTATATACTGTAGTAAACTTGAAAACACATTGGGGCGCCTGGGTGGCTCAGTTGGTTAAGCGACTGCCTTCGGCTCAGGTCATGATCCTGGAGTCCCTGGATCGAGTCCCGCATCGGGCTCCCTGCTCGGCAGGGAGCCTGCTTCTCCCTCTGATCCTCCCCCCTCTCATGTGCTCTCTCTCTCTCATTCTCTCTGTCTCAAATAAATAAATAAAATCTTTAAAAAAAA
>NW_027729133.1:0-314 GCF_054177405.1 Leptonychotes weddellii | reverse complement strand
TTTTGTGTTATTTCCCTCCTCTGCCCCTTCTTTCTTTCTGCGCCTGGACCCCTCTGAGTCCCTGGTTCAGACCCAGGTCTCAAGCTGGGAGAGCAGAACTGCTGCCCCTGGGGAGGGGGGCAGAGCCAGGTAGGTGATGTTTGCACCAGATATTGAGCTTCTCACGGGCAGGGGGAGCCCAGCTCCCACCTCATTCCCCGGAGCCCTGCCAGGAGGTAAACAAAGTGCTAAAATCTCATCTCTCCAGAACAGTAAGAAATCTAGAGAATCCCATCCCAGAGGGCTGCTACGAGCTGATGTTCTAATGCAGGGTC
>NW_027729132.1:0-5046 GCF_054177405.1 Leptonychotes weddellii | reverse complement strand
ACCCCCTCCCCTCTAGAACCCTCAGTTTGTTTCTCAGAGTCCATAGTCTCTCATGGTTCGTCTCCCCCTCCGATTTCCCCCCCTTCATTCTTCCCCTCCTGCTATCTTCTTCTTTTTTTTTTTTAACATATAATGTATTATTTGCTTCATCTCTTACCAATTTTAATCCTCTGCCTCAAACTAATTCATAAATAAAAACACTTCTTCCCAAAGACTCATTTCTACCAAGTAACAATATACTAAGAAAGAGCAATTAAGTTTGGCTATGACTTAGTGGTACATGAACTTTACTTGATTTATAAAAATAGCAAGGCTAACAAGAAATTTCTCCCAAGAGAAAGTATAGTTTGGCTTTTCGTGGCAACACATATATGTATTCACATAAATGGACATCTCCATCTCTCTGTGTGCAGTTAATTTTTCCCTATGTATATTTAACCTCTACATTTTTACCTAGAAAATTCCATCTTATAATTTTCAGTTTATTTTTCCACTTTTTCAAAATTCATTTAATAATCTGATTCTATATCCATAATATTCACGCCAACACCTGCCTTTCTGTATCTACAAATGTAGTAAACATATACTGTCATCTACACAATGATGCAGCAATTCCATGACTAGCTATTTATGCAAAATAACTAAATATGTATATCCACAAATAGACTTGTACACAAATATTCATAGCAGCTTTATTTATAATAGCCCCAACCTAAAAATAATCCAAATGTCTATCAACAGGTGAACATTTTAGGGTATAGCCAACAATAAAATACTACTCACTGGTAAATAGACATGAACATACAACATGGATAAATCTCAAAAAATATACTGAGCAAAAGAAGTCACACACTTAAACGAGTGGATACAGGTAAATGAAATGTGAGAAGAAGCAAAACAATTTTATAATTATGGAAATCAAAACAGTGATTACCCATTGAGGGGCTGGGACTGTGGACCAAAATAAAGGAACTTTCTCGGGTTCTGGAACTGGAACTGTTCTGTATGTAGATTGTACACACATACACACACATATGAACAGTCAAATTTATAGAATTACAGACTCATGCACTTAAAAGGGGGCATTTATTATTTAAAAACTATATCTCATTAAAGTTGATTTAAAAAATATTCATCAGGAGGTGAATGGAGGGAAGCAGATTATCATATATTCATACAGCACAAGAATATACAGCAGTAAAAAGGAATAGATTGTTGCTACTATACTACTTTTGGTATAAAAGGACACAAATTTGAAGTTTTACTTATATGGAGAAAAACAAAACAAACAAAAAACAAAATGAAATGCTTTTGAAGCATGGACTAGGAAATGTGAGAAAATCAGAAAAGCTGGGGATTAAGCTGAGAGGCCCAGGGACAGGGAAGGGAGAGAGCCCAGTCACTGTGCTTTTTGAATAATGTACATTATGTATATTGTGCTTTCAAAAATATAAACATATATAGTAATTAAAAAATTGTGTTGAATGTTCTAGAAAGACTCAGTGAAGGCAAATCACTAATATTAAATTGTGGTTTGGACAAATATAAAGGATTGAAGAAAAATCATAAAAACCAAGGCACATTCTGATTTTCATTGCTCCATGAGTCATTTAAATTTTGATGCACTTTAAAATAAGTACAAGTACAAATCATTATGGCTGTGTTTAATTCAATAACCACAGGTAAATGCAGTTAGTCTTATAATACAAAAGGATAATATCTATTGAGAACTCAAATTGTGTCACAAATTGTTCCTTAGCTTCATAGGTAATAATTATTTATTCCTTATAATACAAGTGTTACTAGAATTATCCTAATGTTAATATAAGGAAACTAAAGCAAAGAGAAGTTAAGTTAGTTGCAAAGGACCCCCAAAAGAAATCACATTTAAGCCAAGCTGTATGGTTCTTATCCAATATTGAAAGATTGAGGAATGGATAAATGTTGGTATGACTTAAGATAAAATATTATGTTATGGAACAGAGTCAATATTTGTAGATTTCATTAGGGCTCCAATTCACATTTCTCTGCCCATTTCTGATCTCAGGCACAGGGGCGAAGTACAGACTCATGTAGGCCCTGGGTGAATAGGGTCCTCAACTTACCTAGCAAGGTATTCATTTTACTCTTTCTGTGTAGGTGCTTTGGTCTTCCTGTTCCTGCACTTCTGCTTCTTAGAAGCACGTCCGGACCCTAAATAAACTACTTGCACCAAAAGCCTTGTTACTTTTGATGTATCCTGAGATAAGTCACATTTATGAAAGGGTTAAGGTCTCTGTATATCATTTAGTGATTGTCCTCTGGAGCCAAGGCTAATTCCTAGTTCTAACTGCATCAGAAAAGAAACCCTACTTTTTCTCATCTTACAGAGATTGCCAAATGCAGATCTATGGACCAGTTACATTAGAATCATTTTGGATGCTTACTAAGAATACAGATTTTTTGGGAGGAAAATGTTTTAGTCACTCACCATTAAGTATGCTAGCTGTGGGCTTTCCATAGATGTTCTTTATGAGGTTAGGAGACTTGTAGTTTGTCCTGTGTTTCTATCATAATAAGGTGTTGAATTTTGTCAAAAGGTTTTGTTTGGCACCAATTGAGATGATCATGTGTTTTTTGTTCTTTATATTCTTTGATACAATATATTACCTAAATTGATTCTTTGATTTTAAACCACCTTGCATTCCTGGGATAAATCTCACTTAGAATGTATCATACTTTATATGTTGCTGGACTTGTCTTTCTAATATGTTGTTGAGGATTCTGTCTATATTCATAGACAGATACTGGTCTGTAGTTTTTCTTGTGTTGTTATGTGTGGGGATTTTTGTTGCTTTTCATCACTTGTTTATTTGGTTTATCTGCTTGCTTTTGGTTTGTTATTTGGTTAGTGCCTTAGCTGGACTGACTGTTCACTGGTTTCTATTTCCACATAGCATCTGATGTCACTCCCCAGAATGCCCAGCTCTGCACATGGGCACGGTCACCTTGGCATGATAGTGTTTTTGCTTTCTCTTTGACTCTCTTTTCCCTAGTCTCTCTGTTAAATTGGTAGCCTCTGACGTAATCACACCAGTTGTTAGCTTCCACTAACTGCTGGCTAGTTGCCCTAATAGTTTTCAGCAATGCCCTGGAACATAAATCTCTCCACGGTCTGATCCAATTTAATTCAAGTTTCCTTGCAGTGGTAGATTTTAGGCCAGTTTTTGAAGTTTGTTCCTACCCCAGGATGGCTTTTCTTGCTTGTCTCCTTCCCTGGATTTCTCTGGTAACTACTAACTGACTATGGCTTGATTTGTTGCTTTTGCAGAGCTACCAGCATCCTCTTAATTGCTCTCCTCTCTACTGTTTTCAACATCATCCTTAGGTATGAGCTTCCCCATGTACTTTTCCAAATTAAGTTGGTTCCCCTGGGGAGAGCTTCAGAGCTCTCTGTTCTCAGAGCCTGCCTCCCACCCTGGGCAAAGTCTCCGAGTCATGGCTCTAGGGCATGGGGACAGTAGCCCACTTCTAAGTGATGCCTGTCTCTATGAACAGAGCTCTGGGCAGGGTATTGGCCTCTGTTGGTCCTGGTTTGTCTGTACTGGTGTGGAACCTCTACCTTATGAGCAGAATGTGGAGAGGTGGATGGGGCCATTGTTCTCACCCTACTGTTCCTTGAATAGAGTTTCTGTTCTCTGTGGCAGCTATGTGAAGGAAGGATCTCTCAACCAGTCTTAGGAGAGGGAACCCTGTGTTCTAAGCTGACTGTCCAGGAGTAGAGCTTCTGTCATGCTGAGCTGATGGGCAGAGTTGGGTAGGTCAGGGCTCAAATGCCACATTCTCTCACTGTTCTTTCTGAGATTTAGTAGATTTGAATAAATGTTTCCCCACTTGCTGAATGCCCTTAAGACAATGTATAGAGATTTTAGTGTTTTTTTTTCTATAATTTTCACTAATTATGGTTGTTTGAATAGAAAGATGGACTGTGGGAATCCTCAGTCATCTTTTGGAAGATGAAAGACTCATTTTCTTTTCATTTTATGTGAAGTTTTGTTTGTTTGTTTCTGGCTATCCTCTTGGATTATTTCTTGCACACTGTCCCCTCAAGGGCTCTGTTTTGCCTATAAAGAAGAGCATGGGAAATTTTATCAGAACCCACTCTATTTTTACCAAAAACAAAGATAAATATGGATTTGTGTTAAAAACTTTTCAGTAGAACACTGGTTTTCACAGACTAACGATTTGCTGAGAAACACAAAGACTGAAGATACAGTCATTTGTAATTTTGCTGAACTTCAAATTTGAATCTCAAAGACTTGGAGGTTAATGCTCAGGAATGGGTAAGTTTCTGAGAAAGCAGTCAGCTAACATTTTCATCCAAGGGAGTTTTATTGTACTCTAGTTATCCATTTTCCTAAGGTGACAAATGAAATAAACAAAAACTTTGTTTCTTTGTAAAATGTGGCCCTCATATGAGAACTAAAACTTGGTTATTTAACATATTGTAATGTGCATAGGTAACACATCACTATCATAAATATTAAGAGAAAGTCTGTATCCTATAAAACATTTTCACATTCTAGAATTTGGCCTATCAAAGATACTGGGGTAAGTTAATTTTGACATAGCTGGCTATTTATTTACCCAGTGCTTTTTCTAAAGATAGGATCCTTTGTGAATCTATCTGAATCTCATATGCCAAACAGAGGTCTGACCTATTGCAAATTTTTATTAAGCATATGTGAGAGTGACTTTATATCAAGGTTTAGTTGGCACAGTACCAATTTTAGACAATAAGACAAACATAGCATATAATCTTCCAGTACCAGATTTTTTTTTCAAAGTTCAAACCCATGAATTTCACAGATGACTAAATGTGTTCATAGCTGGTTCTTCCTAGAAGATCTCTCTTCTAAGAGCAAAAATATGTAACTTAGGTTCTTTTCCCATTCTAAAAATTATTTCACAGAAACACATGCCCTATTATGGCCCAAAGGAAGTGAATGGTAATTGTTTAATCAGTAATCTTTCTTAATTTTTTTAAAAAAGATTTATTCATTGGGG
>NW_027729131.1:0-314 GCF_054177405.1 Leptonychotes weddellii | reverse complement strand
CTTTACTGAATTCACTTATTAGTTCTAATAGTTTTTGGGTGGAGGCTTTAGGGTTTTCTATATACATATAGTATCATGTCATCTGCGAATAGTGACAGTTTTACTTTTTCCTTTCTGATTTTGATGCTTTTTATTTCTTTTTGTTTTCCAACTGCTGTGCCTAGGCTCATCTGCTTCTTTGGATAAAAAAAAAAAAAAAAAAAGGTAAATAATCCTGCCTCGTATTCACACACCTCATACTTCTCCATGAAAACATCAAGTCATTGAAAAAAATATTCCCATCCACCTCTCCTAAAGATTCATTTCCAACCAAA
>NW_027729130.1:0-314 GCF_054177405.1 Leptonychotes weddellii | reverse complement strand
TTTTTTTTTTTAAAGATTTTATTTATTTATTTGAGACAGAGAGAATGAGAGACAGAGAGCATGAGAGGGAGGAGGGTCAGAGGGAGAAGCAGACTCCCTGCCGAGCAGGGAGCCCGATGCGGGACTCGATCCCGGGACTCCAGGATCATGACCTGAGCCAAAGGCAGTCGCTTAACCAACTGAGCCACCCAGGCGCCCAGATCTGGCTTTTTGAATAATTTCATAAGTAGGACTTGTAAGGATGGAGATTCGAGGGAGAGCACAAAGAAATCATACTTCTGTTTTTTTCTATCTCTTTCACTCCTTAGCCCTTT
>NW_027729129.1:0-314 GCF_054177405.1 Leptonychotes weddellii | reverse complement strand
GAGTCCCGCATCGGGCTCCCTGCTCGGCAGGGAGTCTGCTTCTCCCTCTGACCCTCCCCCCTCTCATGTGCTCTCTCTCATTCTCTCTCTCTCAAATAAATAAATAAAATCTTTAAAAAAAAAAAAAAAGAAAGAAAGAAGAGTAGCAGTACTTGCTTTGGACAAAATAGGCTTTAAAACAAAGACCGTAACAAAAGATAAAGAAATACACTATATAATAAAGGGGACAATCAAACAGAAGATATAACAATTGTAAATATTTCTGCACCCAACATAGGAACACCCAAATACACGAGAAATTTAATAAACAAAGA
>NW_027729128.1:0-314 GCF_054177405.1 Leptonychotes weddellii | reverse complement strand
AGTCTAACACTTAAGCACCTGCGTCAGTGCCCAGCCCGTATGGGCTCCTGGCCGCGCACCTGGCGGCCCACTCCGGGCTGTGAGACAATGTTTCCGCCTCCAGGGCCCCCACGATCCACCTGGGGGTCCGGCTAAAGTGTGGGGCCCCCAGTAGGACCTGGATGGGACCTGACATTCTGCATTTTCAGGACGCTTCTAGGTGAGGAAGATGCTGCTGGGCAGTGGACCACACTTTGAGAAGCAAGGCCTTGGGTTTTGACTTTGAACCTTCATGACCATCCTTGAACTGAGAGAAACTGGTTCAGAGAAGGTAG
>NW_027729127.1:0-314 GCF_054177405.1 Leptonychotes weddellii | reverse complement strand
TTTTGTGTTATTTCCCTCCTCTGCCCTTTCTTTCTTTCTGCGCCTGGACCCCTCTGAGTCCCTGGTTCAGACCCAGGTCTCAAGCTGGGAGAGCAGAACTGCTGCCCCTGGGGAAGGGGGCAGAGCCAGGTAGGTGATGTTTGCACCAGATATTGAGCTTCTCACGGGCAGGGGGAGCCCAGCTCCCACCTCATTCCCCAGAGCCCTGCCAGGAGGTAAACAAAGTGCTAAAATCTCATCTCTCCAGAACAGTAAGAAATCTAGAGAATCCCATCCCAGAGGGCTGCTACGAGCTGATGTTCTAATGCAGGGTC
>NW_027729126.1:0-314 GCF_054177405.1 Leptonychotes weddellii | reverse complement strand
CATCGTGTCTCAAGTCCCAGGACCCCTGTGTTTGCTGACTCCAGACCTTCTGAAAACTGATTGTTCAGCCACCCTGAATCATGTCAGCAAATTTCCCCTGTGCTCGAGTTAGCCAGAGCGGGGGTAGGTCAGTCACACCAGAAACTCTCACTGGTGCCGAGAATGGTCCCTGGAGCCGAGCGGGGACAAGTGAGAGATGCTGTCTGTGGGGTCTGCCGAGGCAACATCAGTGGAGGAGGCAAGAGTTCTTCTCTTTCCCTGCTTTTCCCAAGGATGGAACAGGAAATCCTGCTGCAAACACAGCATTTTGTTGA
>NW_027729125.1:0-314 GCF_054177405.1 Leptonychotes weddellii | reverse complement strand
AGTCCCGCATCGGGCTCCCTGCTCGGCAGGGAGTCTGCTTCTCCCTCTGACCCTCCTCCCTCTCATGCTCTCTGTCTCTCATTCTCTCTGTCTCAAATAAATAAATAAAATCTTTAAAAAAAAAAAAAAAAAAAGAAGATACACCAGAGAGCTTGCTGTCTCCACCATGTAAGGACATAACAAGAAGGTGGCCATCTGCAAATCAGGAAGAGAGCTCTCAGCACAATCAGACCATGCTGACACTCTGATCTTGGGCTTCCAGCCTCCAGAACAGTGAGAAAATAAATCCGTATTGTTTAAGCCACCCAGTCTGC
>NW_027729124.1:0-314 GCF_054177405.1 Leptonychotes weddellii | reverse complement strand
TCCAAAATCTGTCCTATGTCCTATTCCCTCAGGATTACAGTAATGACATTTCTTCTCTCTCTGTTCATTCCTGTGGTATCAATTATTTTTTTTATCCTCTAGCATGAAAAATAAATTGAGCTTGCTCTTCTCTTGTTCTTCACTTATTTTTTTTTATGGCACTAACACAGAAATTTAAATTAAAATAAAACAATATTGCAACTACTGTCTGTATTTCTTTTTTTTTTTAAAGATTTTATTTATTTATTTGAGAGAGAGAATGAGATAGAGAGAGCATGAGAGGGGGGAGGGTCAGAGGGAGAAGCAGACTCCCC
>NW_027729123.1:0-314 GCF_054177405.1 Leptonychotes weddellii | reverse complement strand
TGGGGCCCAAGGAGATGCAGCAGTTACTGAGGGAGAGGTCTGGGGCAAAGGCAAGGCTGCTCCCTCCTGCCTCCCTTGGCAACGTCCTTTTGTGCAATATTTGATTTGGACTTGCTTAGAATATTTCTTGTATGCCTTGATTTAAGCGTCTCAGTTCTCACATCTTATTGCAATTCATCCTTTGTCTCCCATTTTTTTTTTAAAGATTTTATTTATTTATTTGAGACAGAGAGAATGAGAAAGAGAGAGCACATGAGAGGGGGGAGGGTCAGAGGCAGAAGCAGGCTCCCTGCCGAGCAGGGAGCCCGATGCGG
>NW_027729122.1:0-314 GCF_054177405.1 Leptonychotes weddellii | reverse complement strand
GCTATAAACATCGGTGTACGTGTACTCCTTCAAATGTGTATTTCTGTATGCTTTGGGTAAATACCTAGTAGTGTAATTGCTGGATCATGCGGTAGATCCATTTTTAGCTTTTTTAGAACTACCATACTTTTCTCCAGAGTGGCTGCACCAGTTTGCATTCCCACCAAACAATGCAAGAGGATTCACCTTCCTGCACATCGTCACCAACACCTATTGTCTCCGGTGTCATTAATTTTAGCCATTCTGAACTATGTGAGGTGGTATCTCATTGTGGTTTTGATTTGTATTTCCCTGATGTGAATGATGTTGAGCAC
>NW_027729121.1:0-5046 GCF_054177405.1 Leptonychotes weddellii | reverse complement strand
GAAGAGGTTGCTGCCTGTGTTCTCCTTTAGGATTTTGATGGACTCCTGTCTCACATTGAGGTCTTTCAACCATTTGGAGTCTATTTTTGTGTGTGGTGTAAGGAAATTAGTTACATTTATATTTTATATATTCAAAAAATTGAATTGAATCAATGTGAGAAAAAAATGCTAAAATTCAATATAAACAAATAAATTAACCTAATTGCACAACACATTGAAGATATAACTACACAGTGGAATTTATTCCATATATTGGACATTTAGTCCAGTAACTTTTGATACAGTACTCTCACTGCATGCCTTCAGTGGGATACATTATATAGATTTTTAAAATAGCTGTAAAGCAATCTTGAAGATTTTTAGTAGGTTTATTATTGGTAATATATTGCTGTAACAATTCTGAAGCTATTTTGTGGGTATCATTAGATATAGCAAATAATTCAATACATTGCAAATGAGTATATACATTGGGAGTCAGGGTTCTCACCATGAGTAAAGGGAAATACAAACTATATAATGGGGAAAGGAGAGGAAGAACCATGTGATGTTGGATTGAACACAGCTATTAGTGCAAACTCATTATTTAAAAATATGTATCTGTCTACTGGAAGGGCCTAGAAGCAATGACATCCCAGTTGCAAGGAGCACACAGCACCTAGATCTTGTATACTAAATATCACATGCCTCAAGTTGGGTTCTCTGGAAACAGTGCTGGGATGGAGTGTGAAGTACAAGGTAATTACTAGGGATCAACGAATGTGTAAAGATGGAGGAGGAAGCAGGATTGAGAAGAGAAACAAGATTCAGGCCTGACAAAGCTTCAGTCAACCCAGCAGGGAGCTCTGGAGCTGCACTTTGCCCTAACAGAGGGTCCTGCCTGCAGTTGAAAAGCTGGGCCTTTATACCACTGTCTCACTCAGTCACTGGATGTGGGCTGCCCCAGGAAGGGCATGCACTTAGGTGAAGTGGTTCGGCATCTGAGGCAGGCCCTGGAGGAGCTGACAGCTGCAGGCACCCCACTGACCACACGCTCCACAGCTGGGCAGCAAGCCCTTTTGGGCAGCAAGTCCGTTCCTTTCCTTTTTTTTTTTTTTTTTTTAAGTAGGCTCCATGCCCAGCGCGGAGCCCAACGTGGGGCTCGAACTCACGACCATGAGATCAAGACTTGAGCTGAGATCAAGAGTAGGGTGCTCAAATGACTGAGCCACCCAGGTGCCCCAACAAGTCCTTTCCTGAAGGGTGATCTGTACATCTCCATGTCCACCACACTATGCCCCACGAAGAGGTGCTAGATCTCCTTGGAGAACTGACTCATTCTATGTTCAGGGCGAGGAAAGAATGAACTGAGCTTGGAATATCTTTTTATGTCAGAAAGCAAGGAAATGCTCAAAAATGGATAGACCATGTAAAAAAGACACAGCAGCCAGCTGGAAGGGGCCCCCACTAGACGCATTTGGGATAATTTGAGCATCAAAATGAGTAAGGACAGGAATGGATTTTAACACACTGAATAATAATAAATAAAGAACCCATGAGTCCATACAGATACTGAAAAAAAAGTTCAAAAAGAGGTGGGAGGAGAAGGGAGAGCTCTTATTGATTGGAGAATTCCAGCTAAGAAATGTGAAAGAGATGACAGAAATAGAAAATCATCATTTTATAACTGCCACAGTAATAACTGAGTCAAGCGAAATGCATCAGTGGATGCTAAAACTATCAAGTGAAAGCAGGTTGAAGAATAGGGTGTTCAAATAGTCTCAAAATATCGCTTCACAGATTCCTTACTAATTACAAGGGGGAAAGGAACCCTTACAATGGAGAAGTCTGCTGGAAACCACTCAAAACCAAGTGATCAAACCTCACATTATAACAATGGGACAAGCTGACATCATGTGCCTTCTGATATGACGCACTAAGAAGAACACATATGTTGTATACTTGCCAATATGTAAACCGTCAGACAAATCCAGATTAAGGGACTTTCTAGAAGGTAACTGATCTGGATTCTTCAAAATGTCAATATCATGAAAGCAAAAACAGGCTGGGAAGTTATTCTAGATCAAAGTAGACTAAAGAGGGCGCCTGGGCGGCTCAGTTGGTTGGGCGACTGCCTTCGGCTCAGGTCATGATCCTGGAGTCCCGGGATCCAGTCCTGCATCGGGCTCCCTGCTCAGCGGGGAGTCTGTTTCTCCTTCTGACCCTCCCCCACTCATGCTCTCTCTATCTCATTCTCTCTCTCAAATAAATAAGTGAAATCTTAAAAAAAAAAATTAATAAAAAAAAAAACAAAGTAGACTAAAGAGACATGACACACCATCATTAATTCTCCATTGGATTCTGATTTAAAAACAGATCTAGGGGCGCCCAGCGGACTCAGTAGAGCCCGAACTCTTGATCTCGGGGTTGTAAGTTTGAGCCCTACGTTGGGTGTAGAGGTCACTTAAAAATAAAATCTTAAAAAAGAGTCCTTAACAAAATAAATAAATACAAACAGCTCTAAAGGATATTACTGGGACAACTGGGGAAATTTGATTGTGGATGCAAATTCAATGATAGTATTACTATATCAAGATTAAATTTCCCAAGTGTGATCATTGTACTCCGGTTATGCGAGCATACGCCCTAGTTTTTAGGAAATGCATGTTTGAAGTATTTAGGGGTGAAGCATCCTATCATCTGCAACTATAACTATCAAATGGTTCAGAGAGATAGGAAGGTAAAGACATAGACATCCATATACAGGTAAAGCAAATGTGGAAAAATATTAACAACAGATGAATCTAGGTGAGGGGTATATGGGTTTTCATGATACTGTTTTTGTCTAGAGGTTTGAAATATTTCAAAATAAAAAGTTGAGGAAAAAAATATAAACCAAACACAAATACAATTTTCAAAGATAAAAAAGGAAAAGTAGCACATAAAATTTTAATAGATTATGAGGTAGGAACATACAATAAGAAATCAATTTTAAAAAAAGAGAAGACTCCAGTTAAACAAAGAACAGAAAAACAACACAACCAAAAAGTCGTTTCTTTGAAACGAAAATATCAATAAAATTCACAAGCCTTTTTTGAGACTGACCAAGGGAAAGAGAGAGAAGACTCAGATTACTAAAATCAGAAATGAAAGAAGGTACATTACTACTGATTTTATAGAAATTACAAGGATTAAA
Source organism: Leptonychotes weddellii (assembly GCF_054177405.1). Lineage (NCBI taxonomy): Eukaryota > Metazoa > Chordata > Mammalia > Carnivora > Phocidae > Leptonychotes > Leptonychotes weddellii. The sequence continues at coordinate 1,874 of NW_027729121.1, read as the reverse complement.
AAAAGAAATTACAAGGATTATAAGTGGATTCCTAGAAAGACACAAACTACTGAAACTGACTCAAGAAAAAATAGGAAATCTGAATAGACCTATAATAAGTAAAGAGATTGATTTAGTAATTTTTAAATTCCACACAAAGAAAAGCCCGGGACCAGCTGGCTTCACTGGTGAATTTCATCAAACATTTAAAGAAGAATTAATATCAATTCTTCACAAGCTCTTCCAAAAAGTAGAAGAGGAGGAAACTCTCCCTAACTCATTCAGTCAGGCCAGTATACTATACTGATACTGATACCAAAGCCAAACAAAGACACCACAAGAAAACTATAATCAATACCTCCTATGAATGTAGACGCAAAAATCCTCAACATAATACTAGCAAATTGAATCTGGCAACATATACACATATAAGAAGTATTATACATCTGATCAGGTGGGATTTATTCCAAGAATGCAAGGATAATTTAACATCAGACAAACAATATCCTACAACGTATCAATAGGGTTGATGTAGAGTGTCTATATCAATAAAGGACACATGATCATCTCAATACACTCAGAAAAAACATTTGACAAAATCCAACATCTCTGCATGAGAAAAACACTCAACAAACTAGTAACAGAGAGGACCTTTCTCTACAAAAATCTACAGCTAACATACTGAATAATGAAAACCTGGAAGCTCTCTCTCTATGCTCAGATACAGGACAAGGATGTCCGTTCTTACCACTTTGACTCAACATTGTTCTGGAGGTTCTAGCCAGTGTATCAGGCAAGAAAAAGAAATAAAAGGCATCCAGATTGGAAAGAAAAAAGTACAACTATCTCTACTTGCAGATGACATGATTTTGTGTATGAAAGATCCTACAGAACCCACAAATAAACCTATCGGAACTAATAAACGAGGTCAACAAAGCTGCGGGGTACAAGATCAATATGTAAAAATTAATTGTAATTCTACACACTAACAATGAAAAATCCACTGGTGAAATTAAGAAAACAATTCCATTTATAACAGCATCAAAAAAAAAAATGAAACACTCGGGAATAAATTTAACAAAAAAGTATAAAACCTATACTCTGGAAACTATAAAACATTGTTTAAAGAAGGCCTAAAGATATTGAAAGACATCCCATGTTTATGCATTAGAAGACTTAATTGGTGAAGATGACAATACTCCCCAAATTGATCTACAGATTCAATGCAATCCCTATCAAAATCCCAGCTGGCTTTTTTGCAGAAATTGACAAACATCATTAGTCATCTGGGGGGGGAATGCAAAATCTACAATGAAATACCACTTCACACACACCAGCGTGACTATACTAAAAAAGACAGACAAGTGTTGACGAGGATATGGGGAAATCCAAACCCTTATGCATTTCCCTCCGGAGTGTAAAATAGTGCAGCCACTTTGGAAAACAGTTTGGCAGTTCCTCCAAAGCTTAAAGATGTAGTTACCATTTGACCCAGCAACTCCACTTCTAGGTATGTATTTATTAACCTTAAAAATAAAACTGCCAGGGGCACCTGGGTGGCTCAGTCAGTTAAGCGTCTGCCTTCAGCTCAGGTCATGATCCCGGAGTCCAGGGATCAAGCCCCACATCAGACTCCCTGCTCAGCGGGGAGTCTGCTTCTCCCTCTGCACCCTGCTTGTGCTCTCTCTCACTCTCCCTTTCAAATAAATAAAATCTAAAATAAAAATAAATAAAACGCTCAGTTATTTTACCAGCAAACATGGGTTTCTTCAGGAATAGCACAGAGTTGCAATCCTCCACAAGCAAGTTAAGATAAAACCATAGGCAAATCCAGAGAAGGAAGAAGAGGAAGACTCTAACAGAGGAAAGGGGGCAGTGCGGGGGGGGGGGGGGGC
>NW_027729120.1:0-314 GCF_054177405.1 Leptonychotes weddellii | reverse complement strand
GGTGGAGCCGTCAAATAGAAGGCGCCTGGCTCCCTGACATGCGAACCACCAAACCAGCCCTGGACTACAGTCCTTAACCAGATGATTATATCAGAGATCAATAAGCTGCTTTTTTATCTACCACACTGTTGTGTTGGGTCTCTACTGCGACTGAACCTATAGCCTAATGAAGGAGGGAGTACGTGCACTGGTTATCCTTCGCTACAACAATGCTAACTGATAAACCATCCCCAAACTCAGCGGACTGGAACACCGATTCTCGCAGGATGGCCGGTACAGCTGTACTCGAATGCTCTGCCGGCTGGGTCAGTGCT
>NW_027729119.1:0-314 GCF_054177405.1 Leptonychotes weddellii | reverse complement strand
AACAAAATAAACAAAATACCAACATGCACTGTCACCCTAAAAAAAAACCCAGCTATTTCAAAGATAGAATATCTGGATTTAGTCTTGTCAAGTAAATTATATTATATTGCATTCATTTAACTGACAAATACTTTTTTAGCTCCAACGATGTGCCAGGTGCTGTAGGTATGTAACATAAAATGGTTTTTTTTTTTTTTTTAAAGATTTTATTTATTTATTTGAGACAGAGAGAATGAGAGAGACAGAGAGCACATGAGAGGGGGGAGGGTCAGAGGGAGAAGCAGGCTCCCTGCCGAGCAGGGAGCCCGATGCGG
>NW_027729118.1:0-314 GCF_054177405.1 Leptonychotes weddellii | reverse complement strand
GGCGATTTCATTTCAGAAATCAGGGGCATGCATGAACGGTGGCCTCATTTGACATTGGGAGGTGACACTGCAGAGGGAGTAAAAGGATCAGGCTTGGACTCAAGTAAAAGGATTTCAGGGCGCCTGGGTGGCTCAGTTGGTTAAGCGACTGCCTTCGGCTCAGGTCATGATCCTGGAGTCCCGGGATCGAGTCCCGCATCGGGCTCCCTGCTCGGCAGGGAGCCTGCTTCTCCCTCTGACCCTTCCCCCTGTCATGTGCTCTCTGTCTCTCTCATTCTCTCTGTCTCAAATAAATAAATAAAATCTTAAAAAAA
>NW_027729117.1:0-314 GCF_054177405.1 Leptonychotes weddellii | reverse complement strand
TCAGCCCTTCGCCTCTCTGATGCCGGGGAACCAGCGTTTAAGGAGAAACAGTGTTCTCTCAGTGGCGGTTTGGGGACAGTACTGATGCTCATTGGAGCAGTTAGCTCTGTCATATCTGGTTTTAATGCAGTATTTATTGAAATTTAGGGGACCTGAAATACATTCATACATATATACATAAAAGTCTAGATAACTACATGCCATATTAAGCACAGTCCTATGGTATTTAAATTTAGCATAAAAGCACTTTTATCAATTATTTAAGAATAAATATCTCAAAGATACGGAACAACAAAATCTTACTAAGAGTTGAC
>NW_027729116.1:0-314 GCF_054177405.1 Leptonychotes weddellii | reverse complement strand
TGTTTAACAGAACTATGGAAAGTAATGACTGTTCGAATATAAATGACACTTTTGATTTTAACTGAAAAGCAACCCTAAGCACCAAAGAAGTGCCAGTTACACCAGTTCTGAAGAAAGTTCTATATATTTATAGAACTAGCGAGACCCACGTATGCTTACAAGAAGAGTGACCTACCGTTGTTGTATCTTTTTTTTTTTTTTAAAGATTTTATTTATTTATTTGAGACAGAGAGAATGAGAGAGACAGAGAGCACATGAGAGGGGGGAGGGTCAGAGGGAGAAGCAGGCTCCCTGCTGAGCAGGGAGCCCGATGC
>NW_027729115.1:0-314 GCF_054177405.1 Leptonychotes weddellii | reverse complement strand
GAAAAGCACAAAATTCTGTATTCAAAAATAGTCAAGTTCAAAAGAAAGGGCTTGATGGCCAGAACATCGAACATCTCCAACTGCCTAAGGGAAGAGACAGGAAAGCTGTAGGTAAAAAAAAAAAAAAAGAGAGAAAATCCCTTAAGAAATCAAAATTGAACTTGATTAAACAGAATTCAAATGTATTTTACTTAAAATATTTGAAACTGAAACTGAAACATCAGTGTAAAATCTGGTCCTACCATGATGAAAAGCAAACAAAGCTCCTTTGGAATGACACTTCAACAACATAGGGCACATAGGAATTTCCAGAA
>NW_027729114.1:0-314 GCF_054177405.1 Leptonychotes weddellii | reverse complement strand
AGTCCCGCATCGGGCTCCCTGCTCAGCAGGGAGTCTGCTTCTCCCTCTGACCCTCCTCCCTCTCATGCTCTCTGTCTCTCATTCTCTCTCTCTCAAATAAATAAATAAAATCTTTAAAAAAAAAAAAAGATCAAATCTGAACCTCTTTACAGTACTAAAATGTTTAGTTTGACAATATGCATTTATATTCTCAAAGAAATCCCAGGAGAAAAATTTGGGTATTTTAATATATTTAAAATGGGTGTGGGTAGTGGGTTAGGGACAGAGATTGAAAATAAGCTAAAAACAACAGTGATGGAGGACAGGTGTTAGTT
>NW_027729113.1:0-314 GCF_054177405.1 Leptonychotes weddellii | reverse complement strand
AGAATTGAAGGAGAGATTAAAGAGATTTCCAGACAAACAAAAGCTAAGAGCTCATTTACCACTAAACCAGTCTTAGAAAAAAATAAATAAATAAAAGTTAAAAAGACTTCAAGCTGAGGGCGCCTGGGTGGCTCAGTTGGTTAAGCGACTGCCTTCAGCTCAGGTCATGATCCTGGAGTCCCTGGATCGAGTCCCGCATCGGGCTCCCTGCTCGGCAGGGAGTCTGCTTCTCCCTCTGACCCTCCCCCCTCTCATGTGCTCTCTCTCATTCTCTCTCTCTCAAATAAATAAATAAAATCTTTAAAAAAAAAAAA
>NW_027729112.1:0-314 GCF_054177405.1 Leptonychotes weddellii | reverse complement strand
AGTCCCACATCGGGCTCCCTGCTCAGCAGGGGGTCTGCTTCTCCCTCTGCCCTCTTCCCTCTCGTGCTCTCTGTCTCTCATTCTCTCTCTCTCAAATAAATAAATAAAATCTTTAAAAAAAAAAAAAAAGCACTTATGGTAGTGCTCATTCTATCCACTCAGTAGGAGTTACCATTACTATTAACAAGCTACAATAATATGTTTTAAGTAAATAAAATTAAATTAATGTGGAGTATTTCTCAAGGTGTTTTAATCCAAAATAGATTAATTTATATACATGATAATATCTAAAATTAAGAAAACAGAAACACATT
>NW_027729111.1:0-314 GCF_054177405.1 Leptonychotes weddellii | reverse complement strand
GCCCAGCGTGGGGCTCAATTCCAGGGCCCTGAGATCATGACCTGAGCCAAAATCAAGAGCCAGATGCTTAACCAACTGAGCCACCCAGGCACCCCTAAAACAGAATTTTTAAATAGGTTCTAAAAGTTGAGACAATGACAAAATAAACAATTTTTATCTTTCACTTATAAATAGTACAAAAATACTTTTTTTTTTTTTTAAAGATTTTATTTATTTATTTGAGACAGAGAGAATGAGAGAGACAGAGAGCACATGAGAGGGGGGAGGGTCAGAGGGAGAAGCAGGCTCCCTGCCGAGCAGGGAGCCCGATGCGG
>NW_027729110.1:0-5046 GCF_054177405.1 Leptonychotes weddellii | reverse complement strand
TCAAAGGGGTACTCACCTTCTTGAGTAGACCTTAAGGACACCAAAACCTAGATTTAGATTCCAGAGTTAAGAAATGACTTCCAAAACAATTCTCAGCATGTCCTTAAAGCAAACCTTTCTGTTCTTACCACCACTGAAATTCAAAGCACACAAAATCTCTTACATAAGTTTTACCTCTTAGAAATGCTTTGGTGCAAGGAATAAGGGTCGAGATAGCCAAGCTAACAACTGGGAATCACACTCAAAGGTTTCTGAAAACATTGAGGTATACTCCCTACAGATTTCTGAAAACATTGAGGTATACTCCCTACAGAAGAAGTACCCTTTATAGTAGGCTTTTGAACCAAAGAAACAAAATTAGGGGCGCCTGGCTGGCTCAGTCAGAAGAGCGTTGATTCTTGATCTCGAGTCGTGAGTTCAAGCCCTACGATGGGTGTAAAGATTACTACATAAATTACAAAACTTGAAAGAAAAAAAAGAAACGAGGGCCCCCAGCTGGCTCAGAAGAGCATGTGACTCTTGATCTTGGGGTTGTGAGTTTGAGCCCCACGTTGGGTATAGAGATTACTTAAAAAAAATAAAATCTTTTAAGAAAAAAGAAAGAAATATAATACTACATCTTTCTTATAACCTTAGGAATGTTGCTTTATCTCTCTGAGCTTTCTCATCTATAAAACACCAGGTCTTTGCTCAAATATCATCACCTCACCAGAGATGTCTTCCCCACCTGCCTATCTAAAATAGCAGCTACCAGGGCATCTGGGTGGCTAAGTCAGTTAAGCTTCTGACTTCAGCCCAGGTCATGATCTCAGGGTCCTGGAATCCAGCCCTATATTGGGCTCTGTGCTCAGCGGGGAGTCTGCTTCTCTCTCTCTCTCTCCTTCTCCCTCTGCCCCTCCCCCCACTTATGCTCAGATGCTCTGTCTCTCTCTCTCAAATAAATAAAATCTTTAAAATTAAATTAAATTAAAAAATAAAATAGCAGTTACCCACCCCCAATATTCTCTCCATCCTACTCCCTTTCATCTTTCTTCATAGCATTTTTCACCTTCGGGTGTGATTATCTACTGATTTTTCATCTAGTTATTGTCTATCTTTGTTCCCCACCCCACCACTGACAGCTCTATCCCCAGCAAGAGGACAGTGCTCTACCTCATATCTGGGGTCACTCTCCTCTCTGCTCTCTGTGCTTCTGCTACTCTGACCTTTTACTGGCTCCTCAAATGCTCTACAAGAGAATGGACAAGGAGTGTGCCGAAAAAAAAAACGGATGTGGAAGAGGGGAAGAGAGAGGGAACTGGAGTTTTCTTTCAGAGGGAGAAGCATGCCATCCAAAAGCAGCGGCAACAGGCAGGCATCAGGGCAGCACTGGTGGATCTGGGTCACAGGGATAATCAGTTATGAGACATACTGTTTTGAAAGAGTTCTTAGTAGCTCAGGAAATGCTTATAATTAAATGACAAGTTAAAAAAAAAAACAAAACTGAGATGCAAATCTCTGTCTCTAATTCTATCTCTACTACATTTAAAAGTGCAATGAATAATATTCCATTATATATACATCGCTAAGCAAAATAAGTCCATCAAAGACAAATACCACATAATTTCACTCATATGTGGAATTTATGAAACAAAACAGATAAACATAAGGAGAAAAAAAGAGAGGCAAACCATAAAACAGACTCTTATCTATAGAGAACAAACTGAGGGTTGCTGGAAGTGAGGTGGCTAGGGGGGATGGGCTATACGGGTCATGGCTTATTAAGGAGGGCACTTGCTATGATGAGCACTGGGTGTTGTATGTAAGTGATAAATCACTAAATTCTACTCCTGAAACTAATATTACACTATATGTTAACTAACTAGAATTTAAATAAAAACTTAAAAATATAGATATTTAGGGGCACCTGGGTGGCTCAGTCGTTAAGCATCTGCCTTCAGCTCAGGTCATGATCCCAGGGTCCTGGGATGGAACCCCGTGTCGGGCTCCCTGCTTGGCGGGAAGCCTGCTTCTCTCTCCCTCTCCCACTCCCCCTGCTTGTGTTCCCTCTCTCACTGTGTCTCTCTCCGTCAAATAAATTATAAAATCTTTTAAAAATAGATAGATAGAGGGCGCCTGGGTGGCTCAGTTGGTTAAGCAACTGCCTTCGGCTCGGGTCATGATCCTGGAGTCCCGGAATCGAGTCCCGCATCGGGCTCCCTGCTCAGCGAGGAGCCTGCTTCTCCCTCTGACCCTCCCCCCTCTCATGTACTCTCTCTCATTCTCGCTCTCTCAAATAAAAAAATAAAATCTTAAAAAAAAAATAGATAGATACTTAGTTGTTAAAAAAAAGTGTAATGAAAGCAAAGGCTGAAAGAAAATATGTCAATACATAGACGATAGATAATAGGACACAGGTATTTTTCTTTCTCTCCGATTTTATTAAATTGTCTAAAATAAGTATTATCAAAAATCAAGAAAAATACATATTGATAAGTAAAAGTTAAAAATAAAAAGATAATACTAGACACAGAAGTCAGATTGAAGGAGCTCCTTTCATCCATATATGGGGCAATTAAAGCATCAAAATAAATAACAATATGGGGCACCTGGGTGGTTCATTTGATTAAACAACTGGCTCTTGATTTCATCTCAGGTCATGATCTCAGGGTCAGGGGGATTGAGCCTGGCATTGGGCTCCACCGCCCTAAGTGTGGAGTCTGCTTGAGATTCTCTGTCCCTCTCCTTCTGCCCCTCCCCCCCACTCACTCATGCGCCCTCTCTAAATAATAAATAACATAAATAAATAAGTAACAATAGTAACAGATGAGAACCCATAGAATAAAATAGGAATCCATGAATCCATAGTGATATAAATAAGCAAAAGGAAAATTTCTGCCTTACAGCAAAATGCAAACTAATAAATGTATGAAGAATGATGATGGAATTAGAAAGTCATCATCTGGAAACCACTGAGTATAGTAACTAATTCAAGCAAGAATCATCAATGGCTGCTAACACAACAAACTTTGATGGGGACAAATAATTGCCCAGTATTAATTAACGTATCTCTCCAAAAAAAAATAAAAGTGGTGCCTGGGTGGCTCAGTCGTTAAGCGTCTGCCTTCAGCTCAGGTCATGATCCCAGGATCCTGGAATTGAGCCCAATGTCAGGCTCCCTGCTCGGAGGGAAGCCTGCTTCTCCCTCTCCCTCTGCCTGCCGCTCTACCTGCTTGTTCTCTCTCTGTCAAATAAATAAATAAAATCTTTTAAAAATAAATAAATAAATAAGAAAGGATAATAAAGGAATACTATGAACAACTCTATGTCCATAAACTTGATAATCTAGATGAAATGGAGCAATTTCTTGAAAGTTAAAATCTTCTGAAACTCACACAAGACGAAATAGACAATATGAATAGGCCTGTCTCTATTAAAGAAATTGAAGGGCACGTGGGTGGCTCAGTCGGTTAAGCGACTGCCTTTGGCTCAGGTCATGATCCTGGAGTCCCAGGATCGAGTCCCATGTCCGGCTCCCTGCTCAGCGGGAAGTCTGCCTCTTCCTCTGACCATCCCCCCTTCTCATGCCCTCTCTCTCTCTCAAATAAATAAATAAAATCTTAAAAAAAAAAAGAAACTGAAAAAAATAATAACCTTCAAAAAAATAATAACTAATGACCTTCCAAAATAGAAAGTACCAGGCTCAGATGCATTCACTGGTGAATTCTATCAAATACTTAAGGAAGAAATTACACCGAATCTCTATAATCTCTTTCAGAAGACAGAAGCAGAGGGAACACTTCCTACTTTATTCTATGAGACAAGCATTACCCCAATACCAAAACCAGACAAAGACATTAGAGGAGAAGGAAACTACTGACCAATATCTCTCATGAATATAGAAGCAAAAATCCTCAACAAAATATCAGCAAATCCAATCCAACAATGTGTAAAAAGAATTACACAACATGACCAAGTGGGACTTATCCCAAGTATGCAAGGCTGGTTCAACATTCAAAAATCAATTAATGTAATCCATCAACAACAACAAGCTAAAAAAGAAAAATCACAATTGTATCAAAAGATGCAGAAAAAATATTTGACCAAATCTAACATGATAAAAACTATCAGTAAACTAGGAATAGAGGGGCAACTCCTTCAATTTGATAAAGAATATCTACAGAAAACCTACAGCTAATGTCATTCTTTTTTTTAAGATTTTATTTATTTATTTTGGGGGGGAGAGAGAGAGAGGGAGAGAGCGAGAGAGCGAGACTGCACAAGTGCATGGGGGGAGGGGCAGAGGACGAGGGAGAGAAGCAGACTCCCCCCTGAGAGTGGAACCCAACTCGGGGCTTGAGGTGGGGGTTCCATATCATGACCTGAGCTGAAATCAAGAGTCAGACACTTCACTGACTGAGCCACCCAGGTGCCCCTAATGTCATTCCTAATGGTGAGAAACTAGGAACTTTCCCACTAAGAGCAGGAAGAAGGCAAGGATGTCCCCTCTCACCACTCCTTTTCAACATCATACTACAAGTCCTAGCTAATGCAGTAAAACAAAAAAATGAAATAAAAGGCATATAGGTTTGGAAGGAAAAAGTGAAACTGTCTGTATTCAGAGATGATATGATCATCTATGTAGAGAAATCAAAAGAACTGGTTTGTCCTGGAACTAATAAGCAGTTAAAGCAAGGTGATAGAATATAAGGTTAATATGCAAAAGTCAATCATTTTCCTATACCAACAGTGAACAAGTAGAAACGAAAAACATAACAACACATTAGCCCCCCAAAAATGAAATAAATTTAACAAAATATGTTCAAAATCTATGTGAAGAAAACAAAAAATTCTGATGAATAAAATCAAATAACTAGGGGCGCCTGGGTGGCTCAGTCGTTAAGCATCTGCCTTCGGCTCAGGTCATGATCTCCAGGTCCTGGGATCGAGCCCCGCATCAGGCTCCCTGCTCAGAGGGGAGTCTGCTTCTCCCTCTCCCTCTGCCTCTCCCCACTGCTCCTACTCTCTCTCTCTCTGTATCTCTCTGTCTCAAATAAATAAAAATTT
>NW_027729109.1:0-314 GCF_054177405.1 Leptonychotes weddellii | reverse complement strand
TGAAAAATGCTGTTGGTAACTGGATAGAGATTGCATTAAATCTGTAGATTGCTTTGGGTAGTATGGATATTTTAATGTTTGTTCTTCCAGTCCATGAGTATGGGATATTTTTCCATTTGTGTCATCTCTCATTTCTTTCATTAATGTTTTAAAGTTTTCAGAGTATAGATCTTTCACCTCTTTGGTTCAGTTTATTCTCGGGTATTTTATTCTTTGTGGTGCAATTATAATTGGGATTGTTTTCTTTCTTTTTTTTTTTTAAAGATTTTATTTATTTATTTGACAGAGACAGAGATAGTGAGAGCAGGAACACA
>NW_027729108.1:0-314 GCF_054177405.1 Leptonychotes weddellii | reverse complement strand
TTGCCCAGAGGTTCTCTGTTAACACTGAATGCAGGCTGTGTGTGTGAGTATGTGTGTATTTGTCTGTATGAGTGTGTGTATTAGATGACATCTGGAAACAATACTATCTCTCTCTTTTTAAAAAGATTTGTTTTTAAATTTTATTTTATTATGTTATGGTAGTCACCATACCGTACATCATTAGTTTGTTTTTTTTTTTAAAGATTTTATTTATTTATTTTTTAGAGAGCGAGCAAGAGAGAAACAGCATGAGAAGGGAGAGGATCAGAGGGAGAAGCAGGCTCCCCGCTGAGCCGGGAGCCCGATGTGGGACT
>NW_027729107.1:0-314 GCF_054177405.1 Leptonychotes weddellii | reverse complement strand
CTCCCTCAGCCCAGATCGTTCTGCCCTCCCCGCCACTTTCCCTGCCTCAGTCTTATTCCTCTTGGGAACCCGCCTCCCCCAGATGGACCACCCCACCAGGGCTAGAGCATCTGAACTTCTGCAGGTGAAATGGGGAAAACAGGTGTGACAACTTAATTCACACCCATGTCTCCCAGAGATCGTAAGATGCCCAAGGTCACGTCTGCGGGGTTCCCTGCTGGATCCCAGGGCCTGATGCACAAAAAGGTGCCAGGATGCCAACGTGGCCACAGAGGCCAAGTGTGGCCAACGACTGGCTCAAGGCCACAGGCGCA
>NW_027729106.1:0-314 GCF_054177405.1 Leptonychotes weddellii | reverse complement strand
ATATGATGAAGGGATGGAATATGACTGTAAAGATGAAAATTATAAAAAATTTTATAGACAGAATTGATAAGAAGTTGTTTGAAAAAAGAAAGAAGAGGATTTAAGAAAAAAAGGAAAAAAAAGGGAGAGAATGTGATCATGCAGGAGAGTAGAACAAAACCATACAGTAGAGATTAGGGTATATTTTGATATGTTATAAGAAACTAACTCAAAATTTTAAAGAGAGAACAACTTATATATATATGCCAAAAATACAGGTAACTACTATGAAGGGAGAGAATATGACTCTAAAAATGAAAAATAAAATTTTTTTT
>NW_027729105.1:0-314 GCF_054177405.1 Leptonychotes weddellii | reverse complement strand
GCTATAAACATCGGTGTACGTGTACTCCTTCAAATGTGTATTTCTGTATGCTTTGGGTAAATACCTAGTAGTGTAATTGCTGGATCATGCGGTAGATCCATTTTTAGCTTTTTTAGAACTACCATACTTTTCTCCAGAGTGGCTGCACCAGTTTGCATTCCCACCAAACAATGCAAGAGGATTCACCTTCCTGCACATCCTCACCAACACCTATTGTCTCCGGTGTCATTAATTTTAGCCATTCTGAACTATGTGAGGTGGTATCTCATTGTGGTTTTGATTTGTATTTCCCTGATGTGAATGATGTTGAGCAC
>NW_027729104.1:0-314 GCF_054177405.1 Leptonychotes weddellii | reverse complement strand
CCCTGCCTCCACACAACCACATCTCTATCCCTGTTACTCTACTTTCAGCTTTTTCCACAGCACTTATCACCAACTGACGTATATATTAAGTTGAACCTTAAGAAAGTGCCAATCTGGGGCGCCTGGGTGGCTCAGTTGGTTAAGCGACTGCCTTCGGCTCAGGTCATGATCCGGGAGTCCCTGGATCGAGTCCCGCATCGGGCTCCCTGCTCGGCAGGGAGTCTGCTTCTCCCTCTGACCCTCCCCCCTCTCATGTGCTTGCTCTCTCTCATTCTCTCTCTCTCAAATAAATAAATAAAATCTTTAAAAAAAAA
>NW_027729103.1:0-314 GCF_054177405.1 Leptonychotes weddellii | reverse complement strand
TTTTGTGTTATTTCCCTCCTCTGCCCCTTCTTTCTTTCTGCGCCTGGACCCCTCTGAGTCCCTGGTTCAGACCCAGGTCTCAAGCTGGGAGAGCAGAACTGCTGCCCCTGGGGAGGGGGGCAGAGCCAGGTAGGTGATGTTTGCACCAGATATTGAGCTTCTCACGGGCAGGGGGAGCCCAGCTCCCACCTCATTCCCCAGAGCCCTGCCAGGAGGTAAACAAAGTGCTAAAATCTCATCTCTCCAGAACAGTAAGAAATCTAGAGAATCCCATCCCAGAGGGCTGCTACGAGCTGATGTTCTAATGCAGGGTC
>NW_027729102.1:0-314 GCF_054177405.1 Leptonychotes weddellii | reverse complement strand
CTATTTCGGCAGCCCCACCCCTTACACACACACACACACACCTGCGCACACACACACCCCCGCACACACCCTGCGCACACCCCCCCGTGTGCACGCACACACACACACACCCGCGTGTGCACACACACACATTAAACTGGTTCTTCTTCGCATCTGTGGATACAGTTCGAGCCAGTGTGAGCCCAGTGACTTCACCCGGCTCAACTCTGCATGGGGGCTCCTTCTCTGGGGCCAAAGGGAAAGAGAACCCAGACAGTCGCGGGTACTGCCCGCGAGGACGGGACTCGGCCCGCACAGGCCGCCGCTCAGTGAAG
>NW_027729101.1:0-314 GCF_054177405.1 Leptonychotes weddellii | reverse complement strand
ATCTACCACACTGTTGTGTTGGGTCTCTACTGCGACTGAACCTATAGCCTAATGAAGGAGGGAGTACGTGCGCTGGTTATCCTTCGCTACAACAATGCTAACTGATAAACCATCCCCAAACTCAGCGGACTGGAACACCGATTCTCGCAGGATGGCCGGTACAGCTGTACTCGAATGCTCTGCCGGCTGGGTCAGTGCTGCTTCTCACTGCTGGGCTGCAGATCGGCGGGGCTAGCTCTTTTCCACCTGTGTTGGTTCTGGGGCCCCAGCTGAAGAGGCTACCGGAAGGAAGCATAATAAGAGGCGAAGCAGAA
>NW_027729100.1:0-314 GCF_054177405.1 Leptonychotes weddellii | reverse complement strand
GGGTTGTGGTATTTACTGCTCCCTGTCTCCTGCCAGAATGAGCTGTGTGAAGACAGATACTCTCTCATTTTGTACATAGAGTAGCACCTAACACACATTGGACACCCTGTCAGTGTCTGTGCGTGTAATGAATTAATCACAGAATAAGTGGTTAGATACCAATAGAGCCAGGAAACAAGAAATGAGGGGAAATTCGTTTTCACACTTTCCATAGTTTTTACTTTATAAGACATAAACTCATTGTTAGACAACTGTCATGATCCCGTGTCTTTATTTTATGGCTTAGGAACTCTTCTTAAAAGTTTAATTATAAT
>NW_027729099.1:0-5047 GCF_054177405.1 Leptonychotes weddellii | reverse complement strand
AAAAAAAAAAAAGAGTGACTGAGAGTGCAGCTGGGTTAAAAACCAATGGGACAACTGGGGGTTACACAGAGCCAAAGAACACGTGCAACACGGGTTAAGTGAGTGCCACCTACTGGCCAGGAGGGGGCACAAGATGTGTATAACTATCTTCAGAATCTGTGAGGCAGTTTGGGGCCTACTCAACAGGGAGGGATGAGACCTGACCTAGTGGGGGAGGACTGGACCGAGTGATATGTGCTGCAGACACACCAGCAGGGCATCAGCCTCCAGAGAAGGCAGAAGGCAGCCTAAGGCCCCTTCATGCTGCTATCCTCCTTCTCCTTTAAATACTGTTCAATTTAAACTAGCAGGCCATTACACTGAGGGGGCTCTATCACTACGGGGGCCTATGTAAGCAAAAAATCTGAGCCTGTAAATACCTCAGTTATGAAATCGAAACCTAAGGACAACCAGTCAAACAGCCCACTACGCTTTGAGCTATAGCCGGTCAATTAATTTCTTTTCTTTGCTCCTGCACCTTCTCTACGTAAGTCTTTCCTCTAGCACCTGTTGGTGGAGCGCCCCTAACCACTTCAGTTGTGTGCTGCCCAATTTGAGTCAGTATTTGCTTAAATAAATCTTGAAATGTTTAATATGCCTCAGTTTCTCTCTTAACAGTTCCCAGGCACAGTATTGTAAAGCATAAAGGGAAGGGTAGAAATACAAGACCAAATGTTGAGCACTTCACAAGAGAGCTGTTTGTATGACTGGATCAGACACCAAGTAGAGAAATCAGATTCTCCTCTGTAGTAGTGAACCTAGTTCAAGATAAAATAAATAGAATCTATTTTCCCTATTGCTGGATTCCCCTATCGATCCCACCACAAAGAGAACTGCAAAGTGCTGCCTTGGCCTCTAAGTACTAAAGCAACATTAGAATGATCACTCATGGACACAAAGATCTTGAAAAAACACCATTCCTTGTAGTCAGGTAAGAGAGGAGGACAGGGCGGTGTGTGAATTAGGAATTACAACTTACAGTGGTCTCGCAGAAAATTCCTTTACAAAACGGGAGAATTCTGTAACAACCTTTGGAGTTTTCTATGTTGGACTTATTGTTCATAGATAACATAATAATACACATTAAAATGACTGACTTGAAACATTTCATTTTAAATATTTCTCAATGTTCCCCTCCCCGCCCCGTGTTTTAAATGAAGATAAATCTCATGTAAAAATTACCTTTTCTTTAAAAAACTTGCAGTCAGACAAGCAGGAGATGAAAATATCGTCATAATTTCACTGTAAAAGTAACAACACACGTGTTAAGTCGTAATGTACTATAAAGCATGCCTCCTCTTAGGTCCAATTATACAACTGATGACATGGAATCATCAAGGAAAACTACTCTCCTACGAGTCTTCCAAACTCTGGACATATTTTGTGCTGATAAATCTCCCCCAAATCCTTCATAGTTGATTTTACCAAGACATGGATTTAAATAAAATCCATCCTTCTGAAAACAGAAACTTACGGTGCCCCAGAGTATAAACTCTGAAGATACAAAAGAGCGCACTTCAATGAGGGCTTTGTGAGATACAACATGTTTTTGATTCACTCCTGCATCTCCCGTGACTATCAAGGTGCCTGGGAACTGTATGTCCTCAATATAGCTGTGTTAAGTAAATGATGAATGAATGAGATCATCAGTGACTTCTTCAAACTTCGAGGGGGTAGAAGAGAATCATGGTTAAAATGCACATGCCTTCACAGCAAAGCCAAACCTTCTGTCTTATGTTTAGGATAAAATGACCCCATGGCTTCAAAACCAAATATTTGAGGGGCGCCTGGGTGGCTCAGTCGTTAAGCATCTGCCTTCGGCTCAGGTCATGATCCCAGGGTCCTGGGATCGAGTCCCGCATCGGGCTCCCCTGATCGGCGGGAAGCCTGCTTCTCCCTCTCCCACTTCCCCTGCTTGTGTTCCCTCTCTCACTGTCTCTCTCTCTGTCAAATAAATAAATAAAATCTTTAAAAAAAAAAAAAAAGAAGTCTTCTGGTGCAGGCGCCTGGGTGGTTCAGTCGTTGGGCGTCTGCCTTCAGCTCAGGTCATGATCCCAGGGTCCTGGGATCGGGCTCCCTGCTCGGCAGGAGGCCTGCTTCTCCCTCTCCCACTCCCCCTGATTGTGTTCCCTCTCTCGCTGTGTCTCTCTCTGTCAAATAAATAAAATCTTTAAAAAAAAAAAAAACAAATATTTGATTTATAACTTATCAGACAGAGCGACCTCTTAGCCACTTCAAGTTTAGTGCTTCCTGTTGCCGCTGCTATCCATTTTTCCATCAGGGACTGGTTAATTCG
Source organism: Leptonychotes weddellii (assembly GCF_054177405.1). NCBI lineage: Eukaryota > Metazoa > Chordata > Mammalia > Carnivora > Phocidae > Leptonychotes > Leptonychotes weddellii. The sequence goes on along the minus strand of NW_027729099.1, from coordinate 2,712 downwards.
GCTTATTTCTGGCAGGATTTTCCTGGAAACATCTGTGGAACTGGTATCCTTCGTGGAAGAAAAAAAAATGATCAGGAAAACATACCCACATGCTGAGGAATAAATAACACTGCAAAGCTTGTGGCAGGTGGTAGGTAGGCCCCACCCTTTCTGATGTAGGGTTTGGTGAGAAGGGTTATGTCCTCAGACTGGCCTGGCTTTTCCGGTTCCTAGCCTTGGCCCCTGGCTTGGTCTGAGCCTTAGTTTTGTCATTTAAAAATGGAATGACACAAAATAATTGAAAACAGGGACTCAACCAGATACTTGTATACCAGTATTCACTGCAGCATTATTCACAATAGCCAAAAAGGTGGAAACAGCTGGTGTCCAGTGACAGCATCCATAGATGAACATGGTGTCTACGTGCAGGAGAATATTCAGCCATAAAAAGGGAAGAGATTCTGATGCATGCTGAAACATGGATGAACTTTGAAGACATTATGCTAAGCGAAATAACCCAGATACAAAAGGACAAATATTGTGTGATTCCACTTATATGAAATTGGCAACTTCATAGAAAGTAGATTAGAGATTACCCAGGGCTGGGGGCAGTCATGGAATAGAGACTTATTATTTAATGGTTACAGAGTTTCTGTTTGGGGTGATAAAAAAAAGTTTTGGAGATGGATAGTGGTGACGGTTGCAAAATATTGTGAATGCAAGTAATGACACTAAATTACATACTTAAGAATAGTTAAAATAGAAAATTTTATGATGTGTGTGTGTGTGTGTGTGTATTTTAACCACAATTAAAAAAATGAGATAATAATACCTACCTCTCTGGGCTCTTGTTAAGATTAAATGATATTAGGTATACAAAGCCTTTGGATTATAGTTAGTGTTCAGTAAATACTAGTTTCTTTCTCCTCTCTAATCACCCATAGATTTTTACTTTTAGATCAGTGGTTTCCAAACTTTAGCATGCAACAGAATTACCTGGTGATCTTGCTAAAGCATAGACTGCTGAGCCCATCCCCGCAGTTTCTGATTTAGGAGTGGAGCTCAAGAATTTGCATCTGGCAAATTCCCACGTGATGCTGCTGCTCTGGTGTAGGGACCACACTCTGAGATCCACGGTTCTAGACAATACTTGAAACCAAATGGCTCGGGGCGCCTGGGTGGCTCAGTTGTTAAGCGTCTGCCTTCGGCTCAGGTCATGATCCCAGGATGCTGGGATCGAGCCCCACATCGGCTCCCTGCTCGGCAGGAAGACTGCTTCCCTCTCCCATTCCCCCTGCTTGTGTTCCCTCTCTCGCTATCTCTCGCTCTCTGTCAAATAAATAAATAAAATCTTAAAAAAAAAAAAAGGAAACCAAATGTCTCAGTGAGCAGTGTCAGAAATCACTATATGGAAAGAAAAAACCTGTCTTTTAATAATAGCCTTCCAAAAACATTAGTGCTCTGCTCCATGTTATACCTCTACCTCCAATGAACTTGTAATAAGTCAGGAAGTTCTTTTTTTGGAAGAAACCTCTATCTATGCCCAACATGGGGCTTGAACTCAAACCCCGAGATCAAGAGTCACATACTCTACAAACTGAGCCAGCGAGGCACCCCATGAGTCAGGGAAGTCTTCATCGTTTTTATTTAATGCTTAAATAAAGACCTCCGGAAGAAAATGTGTAACCATGACTTCTGAAGTTCCCTTCAGCTTCTTGATCTGAGCCTTGGGTGTCTCCTCTGGTTCAATCACGAGAGAGCTTGTATTCCCCGCCACATGGCTGGAAACTTAGGACAATGAGGTGCTCCCTATTGGCACTTACATACCATTTCTTCTACTCTCTTCAAAATCCCAGCTCCCCTGAAGTAATCATCTCTCAATGTCCTGGTCACTACCCTTCAACACTGAAAACTTTAGCACCTTGCTGTCTTCCTCAGCACTGCCATGCTTGTTGTCATGCTTCCCGTAATTCTTGGCAACTACAGAACTAATAAACAGGATTTATTTCCCACCTTGATCTCTCAAGTCTTGATCTCATCTCCACACTTCTCCTCTGCTCCGCCTCAACTACCCATGTCCTGGATCAGGGTTTCAAGAGGGATGCTATTGACATTTTGTGTCAGATCGTTCTTTGTTGTGAGAGTCTTGTGCATTGCAGGATGTTTAGCAGCAGCCCTGGCCTCTACCCCCCAGATGCTAGTGGCTGCCACCCCAACACCCTTTCCCTGTTACTACAACCTAAAATGGCTCCAGCAATTGCCAAATGTTTCCTGGGGCAAAATCATTCCTAGCTGAAAACCACTGCCCTAGATCTAGGTAATACCCTATGCTTTATAATCATCAATAACTGTTTCACCTTCTAAAATTTCTATTAGAAACATTCTCAGGGGCGCCTGGGTGGCTCAGTCAGTTAAGCGTCTGCCTTCGGCTCAGGTCATGATCTCAGGGTCCTGGGATCGAGCCCCGCATCGGGCTCCCTGCTCAGCGGGGAGTCTGCTTCTCCCTCTCCCTCTGCTCCTCCTCCCCTCACCCCCATTCATACTTTCTCACCTCCCCCCCCAAATATATAAATGAAATCTTAAAAAAAAAAAAAAAGAAAAGAAACACTCTCTTCTTCGGTCATCATACACCTTTTTCTGATTCTCTTACTTTAAAGTGAAACTCCCAATCTAACATTCTTTGGTGCTGGAATGAGTTAAGACTTTGGGGGCTATTGGAACAGAATGAATGTA
>NW_027729098.1:0-314 GCF_054177405.1 Leptonychotes weddellii | reverse complement strand
TCAACCTCTTCCAATTCCTGTTCATGTTGATAGTCTGACCTCTCCCCGTGAATCAGGAATGTTCCTATGGCATCTGCGATGGTGAATCCCTTCCTGTTGACTTTGTCTGGGTCCGTCAGAGGAATCACCATCTTTGGCAGCTGCAGCCTTACAAAACGTATTTCTTTAAAAAGACGACGTGAAAGTCTAAAAGACTCCTTGCTCCATGGGCTGCAGAATGGATGTTGTGTTAGCTGCCATGAGAACATGGGTCTCGTTGTTCATCCCCATCAGAGCTCCTGGGTGACCAGGTGTGTTTTCAGTGAGAAATAACA
>NW_027729097.1:0-314 GCF_054177405.1 Leptonychotes weddellii | reverse complement strand
CTGTAAAATTTTGAAAATAGTTTTATATTTGGTCTCATAAATATTTTGTTAATTATTCTTTATCTTATCACTCATATAGATTTCTGTAGGTCAAGAAGTTATATGTATGTATGTGTATATATATATTCAAAGTTCTATTGACAGTGTTTTTGATGGCGAATTAGCAGGAAATATAATTTTTTAATGGAAGTAACATTTTAGTGAATTATATGTCTAATTATTAAAGAAAAAATGTTATTTTGCTTATTATACTTAAAGTAGATGTCAAAGTCATTCATTCAATTCAGAAAAATACATTAAGTGCCTACTATGCA
>NW_027729096.1:0-314 GCF_054177405.1 Leptonychotes weddellii | reverse complement strand
AGAGAGTGAGAGAGAGTGAGAGAGGGAGGGGTGGAGGGAGAGAGAGAGGGAGAAGCAAGACTCTCCGCGGAGCAGGGAGCCCGATGTGGGGCTCGCTCCCAGGACCCTGGGACCATGACCTGAGCCGAAGGCAGACGCTTAACGACTGAGCCACCCAGGTGTCCCTCAGACATCTTTGTTACCTATGCCATGGTAAGGCTTTCAACTTGTCACATAGTTTGATGCTGTTTTTAACTGCAATGTAAACTTATTGCAAAGAATGAAGAAAGCAGAATGTAAAAAGAGAGAGAGAGAAATCAATCAGAATGCCAAAA
>NW_027729095.1:0-314 GCF_054177405.1 Leptonychotes weddellii | reverse complement strand
GAAGAAAATAATCAATATTATTAAAATATCAATTTTACCCTACTTTATCTATAGATTGAACGAAATCCTTATCATATGTATTTTTTATTTTCAGAATGATTTTTGTAGAAACTGACAAATTAATTTTAAAGTTGATATGGAAATGCAAAAATCCCGGAGTAGCCAGGGAACCTTGAAAATGAAGAACAAAATTAGAAGAATTATGTTATCTGATTTCAAGATTTATTATAAAACTACTACACAAGACAGTGTGGAAACAGCCTAAGTAGCAAAAAATAAATCAACAAATGAGAATTAAAAGCCCAGAAATAGAT
>NW_027729094.1:0-314 GCF_054177405.1 Leptonychotes weddellii | reverse complement strand
GGACCCAAACTCCTTAGGTTCGAAGGCCACCCCAATACCACTTGTGTTCAGTATGCCCATTTTCTCAAAGTCAAATTTAACTTTGGGTCACCCTTCTGAAAGGAGAGGAAGGCAGCCCCCTGAGATGCCTTCTTAGCCAACGTGACAGAATTGAGAGAGAACAGAGAGAGAATCCTATGCTGATCTTGGGGGGACTTCCATGCTAATTTCCAAAATAACTCAGTTTTTGAGGCTAAATGGAGTTTTATTTCTCTCTTTTTAAAAGGTTTTATTTATTTTATTTGAGAGAGCGAGAGAAAGTGCAGGGGGAGGAG
>NW_027729093.1:0-314 GCF_054177405.1 Leptonychotes weddellii | reverse complement strand
TGTTTATATCATCCCTCAAATTCATATATGGAAACCCTAATTCCCAGTGTGATGGCATTTGGAGGTGGGGCCTTTGGAGGTAATTAGGATTTGTATTGGTCATGAGGGTGGAGCCCGCATGATGGGCTTGGTTCTCTTATAAGAGGATGAAGAGATCAGGGTTCTTTCTTTCTCAGCCATGTGATCTCAGAATTCTAGCCTCCAGAACTCTGAGAAATAAATTTCTGTTGGTTTTTTTTTTTTTAAAGATTTTATTTATTTATTTAACAGAGAGATAGCGAGAGCAGGAACACAAGCAGGGGGAGTGGGAGAGG
>NW_027729092.1:0-314 GCF_054177405.1 Leptonychotes weddellii | reverse complement strand
GGCAACGACTCTCAACATTAAACACTGGAATCAACCAGGGAGCTATTTATAAAACAAAAAATAAAAGGGACTGATTCTAGGGCCCCACTCTGAATTTGGGGGAAGACCAGTCATCTTTTTTTTTTTTAAGGTACACATGATTCTAATGTGCAGCCCAGGTCTGAGAACCACAACTTCAACTTACATTGCTAACTGGGAGATAACAGGCAGTTTAATAAGTCTATTTCAGAGTAATTAAAGATTTTAAATCAGGCATAAAATAGACAAGAGAATCTTAGACTATTAGCAATTATCTGGTGCAAGCGCCTCATTTT
>NW_027729091.1:0-314 GCF_054177405.1 Leptonychotes weddellii | reverse complement strand
TGGCAGAAAGGATAATAGTCTGTTATGGATCAACCTGACAGCCCATAATCTAAAATACAACCTTCTTTGTTATGCTGATAGTGAGTAAGGGACAGGCAGGGCTAGGTTGGGAGAGATAGGAAGGGGCCAAGGGATCAGGCTCACAGAAATCCCCAAAATTCTGAGGTGAAAGGAAACCAGAGTTAAGGGAACAAACCAGGCTAGGCATGTGGGGTGGGGGGGAGGGTGTCTTTTTTATGACAGCCATCTGTGACCAACAAAGAATAATCAGACCCTAAAAAAGAAGTAAGCCATTAAAGATGTAATCACCAGTC
>NW_027729090.1:0-314 GCF_054177405.1 Leptonychotes weddellii | reverse complement strand
TTTTTTTTTTTTAAAGATTTTATTTATTTATTTGACAGAGAGAGACACAGCGAGAGAGGGAACACAAGCAGGGGGAGTGGGAGAGGGAGAAGCAGGCTCCCCGCAGAGCAGGGAGCCCGATGCGGGACTCGATCCCAGGACCCTGGGATCATGACCTGAGCTGAAGGCAGTCGCTTAACCAACTGAGCCACCCAGGCGCTCCAAAAGCTATTCTTAATGTCCACCTTAGTCCTCTCTCCTGCACGCACCCAACCGTCCCCACCCCATCCCAGGCACATGTTCCCCAACCAGCCTCACTTTCCTCCAAGACTCCC
>NW_027729089.1:0-314 GCF_054177405.1 Leptonychotes weddellii | reverse complement strand
TTCACAGAATTTTTTTCTTTCACCTGCTCAGCTTGATTACTTTCCATTACTCTGTCCTCCAGTTGCTAATTTTTTTTTTTAAAGATTTTATTTGCCAGAGAGAGATGGCAAGAAATGGAACACAAGCAGGGAGAGTGTGAGAGGGAGAAGCAGGCTTCCTGCTGAGCAGAGAGCCCGATGTGGGGCTCGATCCCAGGACCCTGGGATCATGACCTGAGCTGAAGGCAGATGCTTAACGACTGAGCTACTCAGGTGCCCCTCCAGTTACTAATTTGTTCTGCTTCCTGTAGCCTGCTATTTATTCCATCTGGTAA
>NW_027729088.1:0-5047 GCF_054177405.1 Leptonychotes weddellii | reverse complement strand
ATATATAATTTTTTATGTTACTTTATTTAATTGTGGTAAAATACACATAATATGAAAATGTTCACCTTCACCATTTTAAGCACACAGTTCAGTGGCCTTAAATGCATTCACACATCATGCTGCCATCACCATCATCCATCCACCTTATTTGGGGCGCCTGGGGGGCTCAGTCGGTGAAGCGTCTGCCTTTGGCTCAGGTCATGATCCAGGGTCCTGGGATCGAGTCCCAGGTCGGGCTTCTTATTCTGCAAGGGACCTGCTTCTCCCTCTCCCTCTGCCCCTGCTCGTGTGCTCTCTCTCTCTCAAATAAAAAAATAAATAAAATCTTTTAAAAAATAAAATTTAAAAAGTACATTCTTGGGGCGCCTGGGTGGCTCAGTTGGTTAAGCAACTGCCTTCGGCTCAGGTCATGATCCTGGAGCCCCGGGATCGAGTCCCGCATCGGACTCCCTGCTCAGTGGGGGTCTGCTTCTCCCTCTGATCCCCCCCCCTCTCATGCTCTCTCTGTCTCATTCTCTCTCTCAAATAAATAGAGTCTTTAAAATAAATAAATATAAAAAAATAAAAAGTACATTCTTATTTGATATGCTCAACACTAAGAGACATGTCTGCCATGCACACCAGATTGTCAGGTCCTCGAGGAACTCAAAAATATGTTGGTTGATTAGATAAATGAAGAATGTCAGTATTAACATCCTCATTTTGCAGATGAGAAACCTGAATTAAAAGATTTATGTAATTACTGAAGATCCAGGGCTAATGAGTAGTAGCACCAGGATTTGAACCCAGAACCAGGAATTGACTCCAAAGCCACATTCTTTCCATTGCAGCTGCCTCAGCTAGTGCAGGGCAAGCGGCTCCGATCCCGGGAGTTCTCTAGGAGGCTATGTAAAGTGTAGAGAGTCTGACAGTTAAACACTCACTGCAAAAGATACCAAATCCTATTCAGGTTCTGAAAGCTAGTCGAAACTCTGGATTACATCCTTACGCTTAGCCAACGGTACCTACAGAAGCAGATCTAATGCAATACTCCTTTTAAATTTTAGCAGGAGTATCTAAGGTCTCAGAGAAAAGCTTTCTTGGAGCACAGCATGACAAAATCCTTTCGTTTGCAAGATCTAAGAGCACCTGCGGAAGACACGAACATACATTCAGGGTATGGCGGTGCCAGAGAACACCGCCAGCAGCAGAAGCAGCCACTGCTCACCTCCTGCCTGAGCTGCTCAAAAGCGTGGTACTGACAGATATTTCTAGAACACAGTGGTTTCTCCTCGAAACTATTTTTAAGGAACAAAGATGTGTATCCATCCACTGAATACTCTCACTTCACCCTGAGTCGCGTGCTGGGCTTGGGATTCGTGAGGGACCAGGCACCCCTCTCTTGGTTCTGTCCGTAGGGGGCCCAGAGCTGTGACAGCTTGCATCTGGTCCAGCACCCTCCCAGGACTGGCCTGCTGTGTCTGTACTGAAATTAGCCCAAATCTCAGAGTCCTTTAAATCCCGAACATCTCAAGTCCAGCACAGGAGCCTAGCACAGGCTCAGCCAAATGAACTCTTTCTTTCAATGGGCCCCAGGGGATTGCCCATCCAGGTTGTGTGTGAACACTGAGCAAGTAAGTTCCTCTTTGGCCTTTTATCCTAGCGTTCATCAGTTTCCTTTTACACTTGCCGGACACTGGCCAAGTGCCACCTAGTGACCAAATGAGGAACTGCCAGTTTAGACGGAACAGAAGCAGCGTGCGCCACTGAATGAGTCCGTGTGTGAGTGTGTGTGTAGCAACCATATATCCTAGATTTCTTTTTTTTTTATTCTTATGTTAATCCCCATACATTACATCATTAGTTTTAGATGAAGTGTTCCATGATTCATTGTTTGTGCATAACACCCAGTGCTCCATGCAGAATGTGCCCTCCTCAATACCCACCACCAGGCTAACCCATCCTCCCACCCCCCTCCCCTCTAGAACCCTCCGTTTGTTTTTCAGAGTCCATCGTCTCTCATGGTTCGTCTACCCCTCCGATTTCCCCCGCTTCATTGTTCCCCTCCCGCTACCTTCTTCTTTTTTTTTTTTCTTAACATACATTGCATTATTTGTTTCAGAGGTACAGATCTGAGATTCAACAGTCTTATCACTGATAGATTTCTTTTTAAATATTTTATTTATTCATTTGACACACAGAGAGAGAGAGCACAAACAGGGGGAGTAGCAGAGGGGGAAGCAGGCTTCCCGCTGAGCAGGGAGCCCGATGTGGGACTCGATCCCAGGACCCTGGGATCATGACCTGAGCCGAAGGCAGACGCTTAACGACTGAGCCACCCAGGCGCCCCGTCCTAGATTTTTTAAACCATTCTAATTTCTTTTTTTTTTAAACCATTCTAATTTCTAATTTCACTTTTTTTGTTAACCTACCCCAACAGATGCATTCAGATTTTGTTGTAGAAAATATGTTCACAATGCCTATGAGGTAATAAGATATCTTATTTTAGTTGTAAATTATTGGGCAATTCCCAGCAGTCTATAAAAAGGACTACAGTCATTCAGAAAAATAATTAATTAACTTCAATAATAAGTTTTTTTTTAAAAAAAATACATAATTTGAGGGGCGCCTGGCTGGCTCAGTCGTTAAGTGTCTGCCTTTGGCTCAGGTCATGATCTCAGGGTCCTGGGATGGAGCCCCGCATTGGGCTCCCTGCTCAGCGGAGAGCCTGCTTCTCCCTCTCCTGCTCCCTCTGCTTGTGTTCCCTCTCTCGCTGTGTTTCTCTCTGTCAAATAAATAAATAAAATCTTAAAAAAAAAAAAACATAATTTGCTAACATTTGCTATTAGCCTCAGCCTTGGTCATATGCATACAGCAGCCTCCATGTGGCCGTTGGGGGCTCCCTCAGTTGGCTACTCTGTCCTTTGACAATGCCTCCATCATTTTGTGAGCACTTCCTTACTTTTTAGAGTCACAAGATATTCCAGGTTAATCTTATGTTTTTCTCCATGCCTGGAATTGATCATGTCTCCAAAGAGCCCTGGATTTTTTAGGGAAGTCTACTTCATACCATTATGTACTCACTAATCTTTCACTAATGAAGACTTGATCTGTTTCTCGTTTTCACAATTACAAACAATGATGCCATGAACATTCCTTGAAAGGAAACTTAATAGGAAAAAAGGCTGAAAAATAGAAAAAAAAAAAAAAGGGTGGGGGAGAAAAACAAATTAAAATGCACTAATTCAGTTTTCATTTAGGAAAGAAAATGCTCCAAATGCCAAAGCCCTGCTTCAAAGAGAAAGGATATTATTTTAGATAATCTATAATTAAGATAGAAAAGTACTCATTTTATACATTAGCAGATATGTAATATTTGTGCCAAAGAATCAAATAATAGTTACTATGGAAACCAACATCTGGGGTCGTATGAATAACTCATTTACAGCACTACATGAATGCTTTCTTTTATAGATTTTAGGGCTTTTATATTTAAATTTCAGTTCCTTTTTATTTAATGTCTGCTTATTTTCTCAGCTTTCTCTACTTCCCCTCTTCTCAGATGTGTAGTGTGTCCAAGACTTACCAGTGGGTATTTTTAGACTGGTGATGCTTTAGAACATTTTCTTAAATCAGTGTCAGGGGAGAACAGTTTAGTCTCGGCTTGAACGTTGTGAAATGAATACAAATTTGCCTATTTAACCAGCCCTGAGACAGACTGTATTGGGCCTGCTGTGGACCAGAACGTCAAATGAGCTATATTTATAGCAGTGAAACCTTTTTTCACTAATTTCCCATCCATTCGATTTCCCATTACTCGTGGGGAGTCAATCACCAGTGTAGAAAGACTGGTGATCACAAAGCTGATAACATGCGAGACACTCTTTTCACGTATATCAAAGATGTGAGGGAGACATTAAGAGGGTGTCACAAGATGACCTTAACACAAAGATGCTCTGTGTCCAGGTTCGGTTACCAAAGGAATCAATCCAAGAAGGCAGTCTATTTATAGTCTGTTAACTCCTCTGCAAGGTTCCCTGGCAGGAAGCACACAGGACCAATGTCATGGCTATGTGACATCACATCTGATGTTGACCTTTTCCAAAATATTTAAACCCTAGGATGAGATTACGTCCAGTTAACCAATTCTCTCCAATCACCCTAACAGGTGATAAGAAAAGCATGAAAAATCCACTGCAGAGTAAAGCATCCACCATAAAATCACACAGATCTGGGTCAATGACCATTGCTATGTACTGCTTTGGTGACAACTGAAACCTCCCCGACTTTCAGTTCCCCACTGATAGAAAGCTCTCACCAAGACACCCCCCCCCCAACAGGACCCAGATAAAGCACAACCCACTCATACTGTGCTTCTAAAATAAAAGTACCTTCCTGAAGATGAGCTGTTTTTAGCTATAAAGGATTTTGCCTAACACCAGATAATTTTAAAGGGGCTTAAAAGGGAAAAAAGAAGTGCTTTTATTAAAGCAGACAGTCATCTTTTCCCTCCAGCAAGTTGGTAAATAATGACTAATGGTCAGAGAAACTACTCCTTTCAGACAAGCATGCCATTCTAGACGCCTGACTTCCAGATTTCATCTGGTCGGAAGACTCATAACCCAGCTCACAAATAAGAATCCACTTTTAAACAAGAGATTTTGAGATGCCTGACACTGAATATGCCCAGAGAGACAAGGACCGGTATTAGTCGAAAGAGGTATTTTAAAATATACCACACATATTTTTTTCTGTCCCCAAAGAAGCGTATGAATGTTCTAATGCCACCAAGTGTTAGTTTTCCAGTCATTTTTCAACAGGCCAATTACTAAGACAGGCAAGAGGAACAAAGTCTTCTTCATTCCATATTTCTTTTTTTTTTTTTTTAAAGATTTTATTTATTTATTTGACAGAGAAAGACACAGCGAGAGAGGGAACACAAACGGGGAGTGGGAGAGGGAGAAGCAGACTCCCTGCCGAGCAGGGAGCCCGATGCGGGACTCGATCCCGGGACTCCAGGATCATGACCTGAGCCGAAGGCAGTCGCTTAACCAACTGAGCCGCCCAG
>NW_027729087.1:0-314 GCF_054177405.1 Leptonychotes weddellii | reverse complement strand
ACCTAATAGCAGAGCTGGGACCAGACCATGTGTGTCCTGATTCAAATCCAGCCAGGAATAAGGCATGTTGCTTATTGTTCTTTGGAGTCTCTCACATAATTTTCAGTGAAAAGGGAGTCTTATCATTTCATAAATGCTCACTTATTGCAGTATTTTGTGGCCATTCCTAATCATGGGTTTTCTAGGGACACACAGAACAGCTAATGGTTCTTCAAATGCATGTAATGTTTCTGTTCTTTTAAAAATTCATGAGATTGATATCTCATTGAGGTTTTGATTTGGATTTCCCTGATGCCGAGCGATATTGAGCACTT
>NW_027729086.1:0-314 GCF_054177405.1 Leptonychotes weddellii | reverse complement strand
CAGTCATTTCCCAATAATAACATATTTATCATTCATGTTATGCACAGTTTTTAAATCCAGTGTGACATATTTATTAGTGAAATTAAAACAACCCACCATACTTCATTTCACACTGCACATAGAAAAGATCAGACAACACAATGTAATTCTTAGCATCTTACTCTGAGTAAATTTTGTTTACAGGCATACAATATTTCTCACACAATTTTTACTTATTAACATCACTCACTTGTAAAGGTAATACAAGAAAATAGAGTTTAAGATTTACAATATCAAAGGTCACTCACAGAAAAGATATTTTGGAAAAGTTGTCT
>NW_027729085.1:0-314 GCF_054177405.1 Leptonychotes weddellii | reverse complement strand
CATCGTCTCTCATGGTTCATCTACCCAGAAGCCAGATTTTTAAAACATGCTATGGAACATTTTGCAAGTCAGATCTTAGGTACTTTATTGTATCAAACTTAAGTCAGAAACAATACAGGGTGAGTACTACCCCCCTCTCATGCTGCATTATGGCCTGGAGATTATCCCTTCTTGTGAAATACTCCCAGTCCCACGATTTGTTGTTTTCCAATTTACACAGCTAATATTTGCTCTGTGTAAATAAGTATTCCTCTCAACAAGTATTAAATTGTCTACCTTACCACTTAAAGTGACCTTTTGTGTGTGTGTGTGTG
>NW_027729084.1:0-314 GCF_054177405.1 Leptonychotes weddellii | reverse complement strand
GTTTCCTGACTTGTAAATTCTAGCCATTCTGATTGGTGTGAGGTGGTATCTCATTGAGGTTTTGATTTGGATTTCCCTGATGCTGAGCGATATTGAGCACTTTTTCATGTGTCTGCGCTCCAACCTCTTTTTAATGCAGAGAAAGCTAAAAGTTACATTTTCCCCGTCGAGTCAATGTTAAAATTCGCGGATGTGTTAACGGTATTGTGGTTATGTAGGAAAATGTCCTTGTTCTTACGATACTCGTGTTGAATTATCTAGGGGTGAAGTGTCATGATGTGTGCACCTTACTTTCAAATGGTTCTGCAAAAAAG
>NW_027729083.1:0-314 GCF_054177405.1 Leptonychotes weddellii | reverse complement strand
GGTTATTGAATAAGTAAGTCACAGGGATGGAAAGTACAGCAGAGGGAATATAGTCAATAGCACTCTAGTAACTTTGTACAGTGACACATGGTGACAACACTGTGGTGACTCTTGCGTCATGTAGAGAATTGTCCAGTCACTCTGCACCTAATCTCACATTGTATGCCAACTATACTTCCATTTAAGAAAAAAAAAAAAAGATACTCTAAACTTGGATAAGAGGTTTTAAAATACTTTCAATCAATAAAGAATCGGTATCCAAAATGTATAAAAATCTTACAAATTAATAAGGAACTAACATTAAACAGAAACTG
>NW_027729082.1:0-314 GCF_054177405.1 Leptonychotes weddellii | reverse complement strand
TGGAATTCAAAGAGAATTCTAAAACTAGCTTTTCCTGTCAAGTCAGTCACTTTGTGACAACATCTTACCTGTCACAGAGATTCCCCTCCATATATTTTCTCAAGATACCTTGTCGCTGGAGAAGTCGAAGGCCCTTGAATTGTTTTCATAATAAGTCAAAATGTTTGAGTAGGTTGTTATAAACAAGCCTAGAAATGTCGTTTTCAGGGAGCCTTGCATCAATTTAGACATTGTTATTCGTTGAATAATGACAGCATCATGCTGTCTTCCTAAAATTCCAACATAGAGTAATGAGACCAATTACTGGGTAAACT
>NW_027729081.1:0-314 GCF_054177405.1 Leptonychotes weddellii | reverse complement strand
GGCCAGTCACGGCATGATCATTCATCCTGACATATACCAAAGGGGAGGAAGGATGTGTCCCCCTGAGGCACGGGAGGCAGTCTGGGGGCCAGGCAGGGACCAACAGCATCTTCCCCCTTGGCCATCAACATTTGTTGAACAATGTTCAAAGCGCTGGAGGGCCAGAGCACCCTCATGGCTGAGTCCCACAATGTTTAGGACTGGAAAAAGAAGTTGTCTCTACTTGGCTGGTGAGCATGTAACCAACCCCGTCCCTCTGCAGGGCCATGTGTCTCCAAAGACTTAATAATCATCATTTCTGACCTAATAATGCC
>NW_027729080.1:0-314 GCF_054177405.1 Leptonychotes weddellii | reverse complement strand
GAACTGTGCGTGTCCACGTATGTGTCTGCGTGTGTGTCTGCGTGTCTGCGTGTGTGTCTGTGTGTCCGCGTGTGTGTCTGCGTGTCTGTGTGTGTGTCTGTGTGTCTGCGTGTGTGTCTGTCTCTGTGTCTGTGTGTGTGCATGTGTGTCCATGTGTCTGCGTGTGTGTCTGTGTGTCTGTGTGTGTGTCTGTGTGTCTGTGTGTGTGTCTGTGTGTCTGCGTGTGTGTCTGCGTGTCTGCGTGTGTGTCTGTGTGTCCGCGTGTGTCTGTGTGTGTCTGCGTGTCTGCATGTGTCTGTGTGTCCGCGTGTGTG
>NW_027729079.1:0-314 GCF_054177405.1 Leptonychotes weddellii | reverse complement strand
TAACACATGCTGGCTCCAAAGCGAAGAACCACAGATTCCAGATAAAGTCATGCCTCCCATAGATCTAAAGTCACCTCATGAAGGTGTGGATTTCAGAGATAATATTCTAAAACTTAAAAAAAAAAATGTTTTTCTAAGGAACAGTGCCACTAAATCGCAGCCCAGAAACCAGTGGTGGCTACAGGGATGGTGCGACCGGATCGCAGTGTCTTATTCCAGATAACGAAAAACCAAGAGAAGAAGGAACAGCCGCAATAAATGCATTGATTTTTGTTTAATATAGTTCCTTCTTTTAAAATAGAAATAAGTTATTT
>NW_027729078.1:0-314 GCF_054177405.1 Leptonychotes weddellii | reverse complement strand
GGCCACCCTGCCCCTTAGCAAAGCTCCACTTCAAACAGGACCCTCATTGCATTAGGCAGCAAGAAACACGGGCCTCCCCCACCTCGTTGGAAATCTATTTAAAAGTGGTAACTATAGCGCTGTGAATTGTGCAAGACTGTTGAATCTCAGATCTGTACCTCTGAAACAAATAATGCAATATATGTTAAGAAAAAAAAAAGAAGAAGAAGAAGGTAGCAGGAGGGGAAGAATGAAGCGGGGGAAATCGGAGGGGTAGACGAACCATGAGAGACGATGGACTCTGAAAAACAAACTGAGGGTTCTAGAGGGGAGGG
>NW_027729077.1:0-5047 GCF_054177405.1 Leptonychotes weddellii | reverse complement strand
AAGATTTTATTTATTTATTTGAGACAGAGAGAATGAGAGAGAGAGAGCACATGAGAGGGGGGAGGGTCAGAGGGAGAAGCAGACTCCCTGCCGAGCAGGGAGCCCGATGCGGGACTCGATCCCGGGACTCCAGGATCATGACCTGAGCCGAAGGCAGTCGCTTAACCAACTGAGCCACCCAGGCGCCCTGGGCCCCCCTTTTGCTTGCCTTCTTGTTCCCACATGAGGGACATGGATTAACACTCCTGCACCTCTCAGTCCTCACTCTCTCCTCCGTGGGAGGAGGAGTGAATGATCTGGTTGATAAATTGAGGAGTAGGAATTGGGCTTGTGAAGCTAAGGTTTTTCTATTCTTGGTATTTGCCTGAACCTCATAAATAAATCTTATTTGGGTGGGCTTGGTAGGGGTGGGGCGGTGCTTGTAGCTCCCAAGAGTTGACTGTAAGTAGGATAAACGTCCAACTCTGGGGTCTGGTGTTAAGTTCTCATGGTTATATGATTGAGCAACGTTCTGCCATGGTGCTATCATGTTCGCTGATTTTCCGTTTCTCCTCTGCCTAACTTTGTCTTTTAATTGATTCTGAACTCAGGCAAGGAAAGCATTGCTCTTCTTTACACCCTAACCATCTATCCCCCTTCTAACCACCCCCACACTTTGCTCACTGCTGCAGAAGAACTGCTTTTCAACACCTGGTTATTCTGTCTGACTTTCATGTTCCTCCTCTCCCGACTGAAGTGGGATTTCTGGAGGTGGGGCTGTGCATCTGTATTTTCAGAAAACTGCATGTATTTCTTGGTGTGCTCCCAGGTTAATGAAAATATTGACTTACATCAGTTATATTGATTGCACATATCCAAGTTTGCATTTATAGTTCTATTTATGATTTTGGAGATAAACATTTGCGATTTACTAATAAAGGCTATTCATCTTTCTTATCTTTTCCCACTTTTATCCTCGCCTATCCTAAGAGCTGAAAATTATCTTGTTGATTTTTAGTGTTTGGATTTTAAAGTATGTTAGGTAAAAATCACTACAAAAATGATTGATGACTATTTGCATACTGTTTCAAAAAGCCTTAAATTATACATAAACATATTTACTAAAACATGAAAATTCTCCATTGTTAACTTTGCATCCTTATATGTCATAATTGGGGACAATTTGGTACAACTAGATTTAAATTTATATTCCTCATTTTAATTTTAAAAATACATATTGCTTTTTAAACTTACTATATCTTGGTGAAATTTCCATGCCTATGGATCTATCTATTTTTGATAATGGCTTAGGATTCTATAGAGAGGACTGATTACATTTTATCTAACCATATCTTAATAGACTTGAGGTTTCTGATTATGTACCATTGTGAATACTCCTGCAATGATCATCCTTGCACCCATTATCTTGTTGCTAACTTGTGCGAGTATGGCTTTCTTCTCTAATGCTATCTATGAGCTCCTGAAAAACCTCATGTTCTTCGAGATAGGGCAATTAAGATACCAGGACATAAAATAGGGTTGTGGCAGACCACTTAATACCTATGCACCTTTGAAATCAGAGTGCCAACAAAAACAAGCTGGTACTTGGGGAGATCGTGTGGACTTCCCAGCCAACAGATCCTGTGTGCCTATAGGCTGGCACAATGGATAGCAAAAATGTAAAAAATCACTAAATGGAAATGCAGGAACATTACCTGTGTTGATGAAGTGTGCTGTGAGCTGAGTGAGTGCCATGAAAGTGAGCATAGATGGCAACAAAACCTGCCATCGAGTGAGTGAAATAGGACTGAGGGTGAGCCATCATGGGAGAAGCCTAGGTGCAGGCGCTGAGTTTTGATTTTCTATAAAAAGAGCTGAATGGGAGTCCTGGTATTACTGCATCAGCCCAGGTGTGGACTTTTTCTTTTTCTCCTCAAAGTTGTTATTTCTACTCATGCTTTCCCTGCTTCCTTTGCCTGGAAAAAATAACGTATAAACCTACACAACTTCTGTGTGATATTTGCATCCATCCCCTTATTTATGAATCAAGTATGAGTAATTTATATTCAAGAAACAGGGGCTGAGGTAAAACAGACTGTGTTTATGAACCATATGTTTCTGCAAGTGGAATAATTGGGTCAAAGGCAATGCATGCTTTGTGAGGATTCTGACAAATTGTTCCCCAAAAGAATGATAATAATTTACTATCACAGAGTATAAGAATGTCAGTTTTTCTTGTATTTTTTTTGTATTTTCATAAGCACTAGGTATGATTGAGCTTTAAATTTTTTTTTTTTTAAAGATTTTATTTATTTATTTGAGACAGAGAGAATGAGAGAGAGAGCACATGAGAGGGGGGAGGGTCAGAGGGAGAAGCAGACTCCCTGCCGAGCAGGGAGCCCGATGCGGGACTCGATCCAGGGACTCCAGGATCATGACCTGAGCTGAAAGCAGTCGCTTAACCAACTGAGCCACCCAGGCGCCCGAGCTTTAAATTTTTTTGATCAACTTATTTTACCCATCCGAATTGAAACAGATTTCATTATTGTTTTCATTTAGATTTCTAGGTAACTAGTTGAACAAGTTTTTCATCAAATTTTTAAAATTTGGATCTTTGTTCTTGTGAATTATTTGCTGATATTCTTTGCCTACTTTTATACTGGGTTGTTTTCTTTCTCGTTAGTGGTTCATAGAAACTTTTTAAAAACAACGTATATAAACCATGTACTCATTAAACATTTCGAAAAAAATTTCTCAGTCCTTTGCATATAATTTAACTTTACCTGGGGTTTCTTTCCACATGAAAATTTAACATTTTTCTGTGATCAATTCTAATTTCTCTCTTGTGGTTCTAAACCTTCTGACTTGTTTAGGAAGAACTTTCAAACTCCTATATTATTAACATATTCTCTCATATTTTTAACTTATACTTTTCAAGTGCTTTAGTGTTGCTAAAATTTGAATCCATATGGTATTTATTTTTATGTAATGTATACAGTACCAACCTAATTTCAATTTTTTTTCTCAATTGATAGTCAGTGGTCACGGTGCCATCCTTTCTCCAATAATTCATGAATATTTATAAATCTAAGTATACACTATTAAACTGATCTATTTCCCCATTGCTGCAGTGCTAAATCTTCCCTGCTGCTGGTGATGGTGGTAGTTGTTCTTCTCCTCTCCCTTCCCCTTCTCTTTCTTCTTCTTTTCTCCAGTTTCCAAAGTTATTTTTTAAGATTTTTTTTTTTTAAGTAATCTCTATACCCAACATGGGGCTTGAACTCACAAACCTGATATTAAGAGTCACATGCTCCACTGACTGAGACAAAAGGGTTTTTTTTTTGGTAAATATGCTTTAGAAAAGATCATTGATCATGTTGCTTCCAGATTAGTGGAAGGAAGAGCTGTGTCCAGGGACAGACAAATCAAGTGGTGTCCAAGGAGACAGCTGCTTTGTGTACCTCTTATTTATGCCTCCAGTCATAAGGACAAGACATGTAGTCGACCAATTCTTGAGGCTTAAACCATTGGTTGATTTCTTCTTCAGCACTTTTTACTGAATCACTACCATGAATGATGTCCCTGTCAACTTGAATACAGAAGTCTCCCAGAATGGAGCCTGGCTTAGAATGTGCTAGATTAGCCACCCAACTTCACCACATCCAGGCTGTCCCACACCATGGCCACAACCAGCCCTTAGTTCCAACCAGGTCCAGGAAGAATGAGGTCAATATAGTACTGCTTCAGGTGTTCCTCAGAGACCCAAAGGAACATCATGGTCACGAGATGGCATCCCTTTTGCATCAAGACTTTAATGATCTCTCCTACCAGATCTTAGTACCCCCTTTCTCGCTTCATTGTGATGAGGATGCACTGGGTGTTGGCTATGATATGAGAAGCTGGTGGGGCCTGGATGAGAGCTGTGCTGCTATGCCAGAGGCCAGTCCTGGAAACTTTTTTTTTTTAAATCAAATTTTTGTTTTGGTGCCTTGTAAGCTTTTTTCCCCTAAAAGAATCTTAGAATGACAAGGACACTTTCCTTGGCCAACCTTTGGTCAGGCTCTTCTGAGCCCCCTTCCGGACTAAGCCTTGACCTTGGGCATCCATCACCATGTCTGCAGAGTCATGTTTTAGCAAGTCTCCTGCTAAGTCCGTGGAGTGAGACCTCCTATGGTTAATATCTAATCCCCCAGGATATCTGATCAAATTCCTCACCTCCACCATGCTCCAGCCTCAATATCTGATCACCCTGGCCTTCAGCAAGAATCCTGTTAAGTCTGTTTAGCCAGAATCTCCCTACCCTTGATATCTTCTCTTAGTGATTTTCCATCCATTGATGACCTTGCAGCTATAAATCCACTTGTTCTTGTGGTATTCAGAGTTGAGGCCAAAGTCTCTTAGCTGCTGCAAAACTGCCATTGCAGTAATCCCTCTTAAACAAAGTCTTTTTTAAAAAAGATCTATTTAATTATTTTAGAGAGAGAGAGAGATGAGAGAGAAAGAGCATGGGTCCACATGCCCTGGGGTGGGGGAAGGGTAGAGAGAGAGGGAGAGAGAGTCTTAAGCAGACTCTGCACTGAGTGCTGAGCCTGACACAGCTCGAACTCACACCTGGAGATCATGACCTGAGCAGAAACCAAGAGTCGGGTGCTTAGCCTACTGAGCCTACCAGGCATCCCCTGAATAAAGTCTTAATTTCCATCCTTAACATGTGTCAGAATAATTTTTTCTTTAACAAGCGTCAGATTTCATAAATAATTCTTGGATTTTAATTGGCATTAATTTGAGAAGAATTGATATATTTAATATTTGATTCTTTCTTCAAGAAACATGGTCTGTCTCTATGTCTATTTCAATAGATCCTGAGGACTTGCTTTTTCTTTTTTGAAACATCTGTTAGAAGTCTTTTATTTTGGGGCATCTGGCTGGCTCAGTCAGTAGAGCATGTGACTCTTGATCTTGGATTGTGAGTTCGAGTCCCATATTGGGTGTGGAGATTACTTAAAAATAAAATCCTTAAAAAAAAAGAAGTCTTGGGCGCCTGGGTGGCTCAGTCGGTTGAGCGACT
>NW_027729076.1:0-314 GCF_054177405.1 Leptonychotes weddellii | reverse complement strand
GAGGACAGCAGGCACAGTCCCAAGGAGGACAGAGCAGCAGGTGAAGTCGGGCTGGAGGTGCCAGGCAGCACAGCTGGGGCCTCATTAACTCGGCTCCAGGGGAGCAGGGAGTCCACTCTGCCGGCCGGAGACCTGCCAGCCACTGGGAGCTGGCAGCTCTGTGGACATTTGCTGAGGAATAGAGCCATCTCCAGGTCCTGGAGGTAAGTAGAAGGGACAGATGGTCTGTTGAGCAGAATGGAGCGTTTGCTTCCCCAGCTTGCAACACGTGCTTCTCAGGCAGGTCTGCAGGCCCCCTCTCCGCCTCCCCAAAG
>NW_027729075.1:0-314 GCF_054177405.1 Leptonychotes weddellii | reverse complement strand
TTTAATCCTAAACATAGAGTTTTACATGATATGCTTCTGCATCATGTGCACTTTCAACAATCACACTGTGCTGAGAGCACAGGCTACCTGGGTTCAAAAGCTGGGCTGCGGTGCGACCTTGGAGATGGGTAATTAAAATTCTGGGCCTCAGTTTGCCCATCCAGAAACTGGGTATAATAATAGTATGTATCTAATAGGGCTTTTGGAGGTGTGATGACATGCAAAGCACTAAGAATAGTAGTTAACATATTACAAGAGCTAAATAAATGAAATACATTATTATTGTTTTTATTTATTTTGTCATTTAAAAATAG
>NW_027729074.1:0-314 GCF_054177405.1 Leptonychotes weddellii | reverse complement strand
TTTTTTTTTAAAGATTTTATTTATTTATTTGAGAGAGAGAGAATGAGAGAGAGCAAGCACATGAGAGGGGGGAGGGTCAGAGGGAGAAGCAGACTCCCTGCCGAGCAGGGAGCCTGATGCGGGACTCGATCCAGGGACTCCAGGATCATGACCTGAGCCGAAGGCAGTCGCTTAACCAACTGAGCCACCCAGGCGCCCCTCACTTCCCTCTTTCTTATACAAAAGATAGAGTATTGGGTTGATACACTACTAATATTTTCTGTATCAGTACCCAGAGAGCGTCCTCATTCTTTTTTCTATATTTTTCTTTTATT
>NW_027729073.1:0-314 GCF_054177405.1 Leptonychotes weddellii | reverse complement strand
TTTTTTTTTTTTTTTTAAGATTTTATCTATTTGACAGAGAGAAAGACAGCCAGAGAGGGAACACAAGCAGGGGGAGTGGGAGAGGGAGAAGCAGGCTTCCCACGGAGCAGGGAGCCCGATGCGGGGCTTGATCCCAGGACCCTGGGGTCATGACCTGAGCCGAAGGCAGATGCTGAACGACCGAGCCACCCAGGCGCCCCGTCAGTTATTTCACTTCTAAGTATTTACTCTAAGACTCTCTCATAAATGCTCAAGGAACATTGTTTGTAACAGCAAAAAAGTAGAAATGATCCAACCCTCTATTGACGAGAGTG
>NW_027729072.1:0-314 GCF_054177405.1 Leptonychotes weddellii | reverse complement strand
GGTGAAAAGTGCCTGGTAGGGGCGCCTGGGTGGCTCAGTCATTAAGCGTCTGCCTTCCGCTCGGGTCATGATCCCAGGGTCCTGGGATGGAGCCCCGCATCGGGCTCCCTGCTCGGCGGGAAGCCTGCTTCTCCCTCTCCCACTCCCCCTGCTTGTGTTCCCTCTCTCGCTGTGTCTCTCTCTGTCAAATAAATAAATAAAATCTTTAAAAAAAAAAAACAAAAACAAACGTGGAGGGGCTGGAGCACCCGGCTACAGCTTACGAGGCGGATTCAGACCCTACTGCCTCCCCCTACCCCCGCCCCCCACTTCAT
>NW_027729071.1:0-314 GCF_054177405.1 Leptonychotes weddellii | reverse complement strand
GATGTCACAGACGGGCGCGGCGGTGAGGCTGTCACAGCGCGGCCTCCCCCCTCCCGGCCTCGGGCCCCAGTCACTCACATGCGGGGCCCGCGCCCTCTCGGGCTCCTCCCGCCTCGGGGACAGCAGCCGCCGGGCGAGGAGGGTAAGCCGACAACTTCCTGCTTCCGGGCGCGCAACCCGGAAGCAACTCCCACGCCACAGGCGAGGCCGCGCGCCCTAGGGTAGCTCCTTCTTCACGCCCCGCGCTTCCGTCAGAAACAGAACCCGTGACGTTGCCGCGTGCGCCGGCGCGCGAGCAACTCCCGCGAGATCTG
>NW_027729070.1:0-314 GCF_054177405.1 Leptonychotes weddellii | reverse complement strand
GTCTGACTCATTCTTGGATCTATGGAAAGACACTCCACAGTCCCTAACCTGGGATGAAGAAGAAGATGGTATGATTCGGAGGCCGGATTGAAAATGGGCCTGGGTGTTCACCTGAGTGAAAGTTAGGCGCTGGGATTGGGACAGGGTTTGAGGCAAGGGTTGGAGATGTACACTGGGGAGAGGAAGGGGATGGGAATGAGAAAGTGGTGGAGATACGAGATCCTGCATTTTGACTGCAGAGGTATTATGAATTCCATTGAATAAGACAAAGTGAGACTCTAGTGGGGAAGTACTACTAGAAAACAGGAGAGTGG
>NW_027729069.1:0-314 GCF_054177405.1 Leptonychotes weddellii | reverse complement strand
CTGGTCACGCTGCGCACGACTGCTTTTCTCCCCTGAAGCTTGAAACTTCTATGACGCGCCCAGATAATGCTGTCTCCTGACTTCCACTGAAAACTGAGCAGGCGTATTTCAAAAGCTCCTCGATTTCCCCATTCCTAAAACACAACCGCCTGGCTCCCACGATACTCCCTCAAGTTTCTTCAGTAGAGTCTTCCCAGCAAGTGTTACGTTACTTTTTATTAAAAACAAGCAAAGTGAGACGAAAATACACAGCCTTCATGTTGAGGGCCAATGTCTGGACTCTCGCTTGTGGCCCTGGCGATTTGGGGTTGTAG
>NW_027729068.1:0-314 GCF_054177405.1 Leptonychotes weddellii | reverse complement strand
GTCTGGAGTGATGTGCTCTGTCCAGGTTGGCCCCGATCTGCTTCTCTTTCTTCAACGTTTTGGGGCCACTGCTGATTGTCTAACTTGGGGTGTCACCAGCTTCTCCCACTCAGCGTACATGTCCCCATCCACAAAGACTTGATAAGAGGCCTTGTCAGATGTCCTACTAACATCAAAACACATGTTATCTATAGCATTTCCCGATCTAGCAATTCTGTTTTAAAAAAGGGAATGAGGTTTGCTGAGCATGAACTGCTAGGGGACCCTTGCTGGCTTCTTAGGAACCATCACTTCCCTAAGTGTTTTTCCTTTTT
>NW_027729067.1:0-314 GCF_054177405.1 Leptonychotes weddellii | reverse complement strand
TTTTAAGATTTTATTTATTTATTTGAGAGAGAGAGAATGAGAGACAGAGAGCACAAGAAGGAAAAGGGTCAGAGGGTCAGAGGGAGAAGCAGACCCCCCACTGAGCAGGGAGCCCGATGCGGGACTCGATCCCGGGACTCCAGGATCATGACCTGAGCCGAAGGCAGTCGCTTAACCAACTGAGCCACCCAGGCGCCCTCCTAGTAAGTCGTGACATCTGATAGAGTGAGTCCTTCCAGCTTATTTTTAAGGAGTGTCCCTTAGTCTTCTATATGTAAGTTAGAAAATCATCTTGTCAAGGTCCATGAAAAACT
>NW_027729066.1:0-5048 GCF_054177405.1 Leptonychotes weddellii | reverse complement strand
CCCCGGGGCTGCATATTCTTAACCCAAGGCTCCTTCTGCGAGCTCAGTGTTTCCCAGAGAGTGGGTCCTAGAAACGTGTGATGGACACAGCATTAAATGGCATGGAATCCTGTCACGAGAAGGTTATTAACTTTGACTTCTCTTTTACTCCACGTTGGGTCAAAGCGTCTGTTTGGGGCCTCTACGTTTGCGGATGTTGTTGCCTGCTGGTTTCATTGTTTGTTAGAAAATATGGCCCTAGCTTTACTTAGTGTCTTGCCTAGAGCTCATCTTCCTATCTTACTGGAAGTCTATAGCATTGTGTATGCATTTTTCCAGTTATCTTCTGTTTACGCCAAGGGATATTGGCTTTCCTTGTCGTGTAGCATAGGAAAATGCCTTTTTGAAAAACCAAAGTATTTCCATTTTTCTCTTAAAGCAGACACGAGTCCAGGTACCACTTGGATGGTTGCACTGATGTCTGGCACTCACTGATGCCCGAGGTTCGGGAAACGCAGTTAGAGGACCCCAAGCGGGACACTCCTGGGTAACCCCCTTCCCCACAGTCTCCAAGAGTGACACCAGCGGCTCCCAAATCCCAACTGGGAAAGGAGCCTGGAAAAGCATCCGTGTTGGTGGGGCTGCTCCCCACACCGCGACGAGAAATCCACGTTGTCAGAGAGCTGCTGACGTCAGGCGGTACAGAATGTTGCAAGGCCCCTATTTAAAATTCCCCAGGAATTAAATAAGGAGGGTTTGGACGGAGGAATGCCCTAGACAAATTGTGGAGTGGGTTTGTTTTGTTTATGGAGATGGTCTTTAAAGTTGAAATTGCCCCCGTTTTATTTTTGCCCCAATTGAAGAGGGGCTGAACTCAGCTGGAAGTGACGGGATGGTTGTCAGCCTAAGGCTTTTAGTTAGAGCCAACTCAGTTCTGGGGCCAAGAAGCTTCCATTGTTGGCAGAAAGAGAAAAGGGAAAAAATACACAAACTCCTACATCTATACTTCTCAGGCCCTGAAGTAAGCTAGTGTAAAAATACAGAGGACTCCTCATATTTCCAGTGACGGGTAGCAGCTACAGAGGGTTCCCTCCGCTCTTCTCTCCAGACTGGAAACACACGTGTAAAGTACCAGACACACTGCTAGGTGCTTTCCATTCTTTTCTCTTTGATTTCTCGCCACAACCCTGGTTAGCACATGCTTTGTCATACTCTCGTCTCACTAATAAGGACACTTCCACCTCTTTCTTCAGCCGTTTTGAATGACCAAATATCACTGTAGCCCAAAGTGGGCTTCCTAAGAATGTTGACCATGTAACACCATGGTACATAGCATGACTTAAGACGATACAGAGCGAGAGTGTTAAATACTTCTGCAACACACCGTGAACGGAGTTTGTCCTGTTCCCATTCTTGTCCAAGCCTTCTGATTTACCTCAGCTTGATGGTCCACTGTCCTTGACCCATCTCCAGTAAATCTCTTTTTGTAACAAAGGGGGAACAGGCTATAGGCGTAGCCCTCTTCAGACCCAGCAGAGCTCGAATTTCCTACATTGCTTTGTTCTCTGTAATTTTATGGTTGGGGCTGGTGGTCCTGTTTATTCATGCTGGTGATCTGAAGTTTCCTAAACAAATTATTTTCTTGAAGTTAGGGGGAAAAAAAGGCCGTTGCTTTAAATACATATTTACTCTGTGAACCACAGTATACGTACGTAGCACAAGGATATGGCAAAAGCCCTGCAGAGTACAGAGACCTCTGAGGTTGAGAAATGCTGGTCCAAAGTCACTCTCTCCTGGCAAAGCCTTTGGGTAAGATCTCACACCAGAAAACGATCAGCCTGAGTGCCCTGCCTTGCTCTGCCATGTGGGCTCAGGGAGGGTGAGAGAGAGAGAAGTAACCTGGAGATGGGGCCTGAAACCACCTGTTAGCCCCCTCCTAGGTTGGGGGGTGGCAGGGCAAGAATGGGGGGAAGTGAGCCACACCCATGACTGATGAGAACTGAGTCTGATTTGTAGACACTGATAGAATGGACAAGAAGCAGAGAAATTTCCCTGGCTCATCGGTCAGGTGGAAATTTGGGGAACTAATGGAGCAGGTGGTGTTGGTCTTCTTCTGCAAAGGAAGTGGCAGCTGGAGTCCTTCTTAAAGGGAGCTTGTGTGGTTGCTGCCCTGGGAGTCAGACCCAGGTGCTAATCCTGCCGCTGTCCCTTCTAAGCCTGGCACCTGGGGTAAGTCACCCAATCCAGGGGTTTCCTCATGCAGCCTAAGATTTCACAGGCCTGGAGACAGAGGACCTCTAGAACTTGCAGTCTGCCCAAACCCCAGGATCTTCCTCATCCTCGCTATCAGGTAGGGACACCCACGCTACCCAATTGCCTGGGACATTCCCAGTTGGCACCTAATATTTTGGCTGAGTTGTGAAAAGCACCCTCCTTTCACGCCAGAACTTTGCACAGTATAAGATGATAAGATCGCCTGTCCTCTGGTTTATCTACCCCTTTTCATCTTGTCACAGTTGACCTGTCATTACCATCTGTTCAGAATTTGGGGGGGGGGTAGCTTCTGATCCTGGCACAGCTTTCAAGAAGTGCGATGGTGCCCCCTGCTCAGCCCCGCTGCCCTCATCTTGGGACTGATTAAAACATCCCGCAGGACAGGCTCCCGACAGACCCCCTTCTAGGTTGTAACCAGCGAATCATCACACGCTCTTTGGAAGTGGTCCACTCTCAGCTGCGAATTCTCGGCGCAGCCCTGCTGCCCCCAGGGGGTCATGAGAGCCCCAAGGCCTGGATGGCTCAGCTATGACACATCCCAGACCCGCCAGGCCAGCGGTTCCCTCGTTATCAGAAGCCAGCATGGTCTGGCCCCCTTCCTTCCTGTTGTGTCTTTCTGCTCAGCGCTGGCTTGGGAATGCTCAGAACCCCCTTGCAGGCTCTCCAGCCATCCCTCGAGGCGTCCATGTTTCACTCCATCAGAACCAGCCTCGAGGTTGCTGATCTCTACTGTGGAATTCACCTTCTTCTTTGGAAGGTGGTACTTTTGCCCGTGCTGTGTCCTCTGGCCTTACTCCCATGTCCGTGTCTACCAGGACCCCTGCTGGTGGCCTGGCAGGCTCTCTGTCAAGTGCTCTCCGGACCTTGTCTCAGCACCAGCCAATGAGAGCTTGTGGAGGGCAGCCTCTCAGTGCGACCTCCATCCCCACCCTGGGTCCGTTGGCCCACCCCCCTCCCAGTCAGCACTTTTCAGCGTGGGTGCCCTGCTGCCTGAGAGAAGATGCTGGGCCGTGGACAGGAGTCCAGCAGACCCCTTCCCGTCTTGAGTTGGCCTCAGAGCGCTGTGCCCTCTCCGTCTGCTTCCGCTTACCTCCTGCTCTTGCCTGGGACAGGGGAACACCCCTTCTGTCCTGTCACCCTGAGCATTATTTCAGGCATCCGCTTGTGAGGCTGTAACCTTCCTGATGGGATTCTCAGAAGCTCACTTGTGACATTGAAGGTGAGCACCCCTCTCAAGTTCATCTGGCAAGGCCCGCGCCCTGAAGCATCGTGCGCGTTACTGGGTTGGGCCACACGTGCTCACACCACTCTGCCTGTCCTGTTCCCCCCACCAGGATGCCCCTTCCCTCCCCTCCTCTCCAGATTAGATCTGAGGTTCAGTTCAGGACTCAGAATTCTTCCCTGGCTACTCAGTTTCATCCCTGATGACTGTAGTTCTTCAGCAAACGTAGCAACGACTGCCGCGTCTGGGGCACCGGGCTGTCTGGGTCACCCTGCTGTGCTGTTCCTGGAAGGGCCTTGTGCCATCTTGTATTCTCTGCTTCACCCGGCCCCCCATCCCCACCTGTGTCAGGCACAGAACCAGACTCCGCTTTCAGTAGAGACCTGCCAAGGTCAGGGGCCAATGACAGGGACACCGAGAGACACTCTGTCCTTGAGACTCCAGACACCCAAGACCCACCTGCCTCCCTGCCCAGCCCAGCCCTACCACTAGTCACTGAGGGGCACCAAGGTCATGGTTCCCTCCTTAAAAATCCCTGCAACTTACACTTCAACTTGAATAATAGCGCTTTGGTGAGCCTTGCCAGGAACCAGGCCCGATTCTGAACACTTCTTGTAGGTTAACTCCTGTACCCTTATAACGCTGGGAGATAGACATACTATAGGTCCGTTTTACAGATGAGATTGAGGCAGTTGCCCACATTCAAACAGCCACTTAGTAGCAGGGCTGGGATTGAAACCCAGGCAGCCTGGCTCTAGAGTCCTTGCTTAAAACCATGGTTCTCTTCTACCTGTCATTTTATCATGTGCCCCCTCTCTGCTTGCGACCGTTCAGTAGTCAGGCTTTCTCCTGGGTGCCTCACCCATAGCCTCAGCCTTCTGGGCCCGTCCAGTGAGGTGGGCAGGCTGGATCCAAGTTGGGGGAGGGGTGGCAGCAGTCCAGTGCTTGCTGTCTTCTTGCCCTGGACTCCACGGAGCCTTCCAAACTGACGTAGCAGCCTGTGCTAATGGTCTTGGAATCCAGGCCTCAGGCGCCCAGGGAAGGTTCTGGGGCCCCGGTGGCCTGAGAGCCCCATCTGGGGGAAGGGAAGGCCATGGGCAGCAGAGCAGGGATAGGTGCCAGAGACGGAACAAGAAGAAGGGGTCAGGCAGGAAGGCAGGGGCTGTGGGGGGGCATTGGGAGAGACTGGGGGAGCCCTTACCCGCTCCTGTTTGCTTTGGACTGAGGCAGCCGCGTGCTGTGAGCTGGAGTGTGTCTTGGCAAGAGGCCTCAGTGACAGAGCCTTCTGGCCAGGGGAGGCCTGGCCGAGGGTGGGCTGCCTTTCGTTGTTCTTAAAGGCACAGCATGATTATAGGCAGGCAGCCTTTCCAGTGTCTCTGGTCCCTCTCCGGTAGAAACCTCAGATCTGCCCCAAGGTCATGGCAAAGGGGTCAGGGCAGGTCCAGGGCAGAAGCAGTCCTTCAGGGCCCAGCTTTGTGCCAGGTGTGGGGTGGCCAAGTGGGCCGCGCCGTCCCAGGTGCCTGGCCAGGCCCCCTTCAGCACCCTTGCCCTTCTCGGCACCACCCCTGCCCCC
>NW_027729065.1:0-314 GCF_054177405.1 Leptonychotes weddellii | reverse complement strand
TGGAGAAAGCGTTTGCTCTTCACGGACAGAGGTTGCTTCAGCAGGTGAATGATGCTGACCTGGGGGCGGGGGGAGAAAGGAGCCTTCCCTACGGGGCCTGGTCTCTGCGCAGGCGGGCTACCACCTGTCAGCTGGGGTATGGGGTGGGGATTGGATCAGAAAGATGATTCAAGTCAGTTCTCAGCCCAGAAGTCCTAGACATTGCTTGAATGAATTCCAGTTCCATTTATATCACTCCAGAGCACTCTCAGATGTTGTGTCTGTCACCAGAGGGAGCGGAAGCTGTGAGGCAGCCAGAATAAAGGGGTGGACGC
>NW_027729064.1:0-314 GCF_054177405.1 Leptonychotes weddellii | reverse complement strand
TTGGAGACACTCCATTGTCCCTGTTTTCTCCTTGCAAAGACCTCATCCCAAATGTCATTGCCCCAAGGTTTGTGTTTCTGACTTGCCACATAACAATAGAAGTGTTGTGAAATAGGTGCAATATGGTGCAAGCTAAAAAAAAAAGGGTTTTCCCTCTTCTCACACAACTTCCTTTTTGTAAAAGCAGCAAAAGGGGAAATTTTATTTCTAAGAAATAGAATAAAACTTAATAGCTAGGTATGAGGCAAACAAACCAACACAAAAACCTTCCCCTTGATTTAAAAGAATGCAGGGGCATCTGGCTGGCTCCGTCA
>NW_027729063.1:0-314 GCF_054177405.1 Leptonychotes weddellii | reverse complement strand
TTACACACTGTAAGTGGTGGGCTGTGGGCCGCTGTGAATCACATTTCGGAAAGCTGTTGCAGAACGCGCCGAGGCGTGCGAGGCGTGCGTGAGGCGGCGGCCGCCCCGGAACCACGCCGGGAACACGCCCGCGTTTCCGCAGCTGAGCGGGGAAGGCCCACTCTCCCTGCTGGGCGGGAGCCCCGTGTCAGGAGGGCGCGGTCCGAGGCGGGCACTTGTTTGCGTCCAGCTGGTGCCCGGGGCCGCGCGGCCGTTGACCTGGTGCGCCCCTCCCCCCACAGACGAGGAAGACAAGGACAGTCTGCAGGAGCTCG
>NW_027729062.1:0-314 GCF_054177405.1 Leptonychotes weddellii | reverse complement strand
TGGCGGATGTGCCCAGAGCTCTGCCTCCTGAGACCCACAGCACTGCTGGGCTCCACCCCGGCCTCTCTTATTCCCTTCCAGGCCCTTGGGACTGTGATTGTTAGGACTTATGCAAATTTCCTCCATATCTGGGGCTCCTACTTGATAAACCAGGGGTGAGATCAGAACACGTGACTGAGGAGGAAGAGGGGAGCCCCCAACTTCCTCCAACCAGCTTTCAGGTCGGACCACTAGCCTTTGTCTGCAGGGTGTGGGATCACAGGCACCTTCCGGGGATCAGACCACATGACCACCCTGCTTGCAGTCTGTGCTTG
>NW_027729061.1:0-314 GCF_054177405.1 Leptonychotes weddellii | reverse complement strand
CTTTTGTCCTGGAAAAAACCTCTTAAAGGGCCCTGTTAGTGAAGATATTGGACAAGTATTCATTCACACACTGTTTGGGAAACTATTTTAGGCTTCAGGAAAGACTTGGGGCCTGGATGCTTGATTCATTTCCCATGCATGCAGACCGCTTCCATCTCCAGTCCCAGTCCCCCAGGGAGAAAGAAGAAAGAAAAAAAAAATCAAATAATCAATTCTCTTTTTGCTCCTTACCATTCCTTTTGATTTTAAATTTTGAAGTTTTCCAACAGTAGTTACTGAATTTAGAGAAACGACATGGTTTTATTTGTCTAGGT
>NW_027729060.1:0-314 GCF_054177405.1 Leptonychotes weddellii | reverse complement strand
TCCTCCGGCAGAGCAGGTAGTGCTCTTTATTTTGTTAAACTGGGTTTTCAAAATGACAAGCCATGTTACTTTGCAAATAGTTCAGAAGTTTGTCGATGTAAACCATCCCTGTTCCTCCCCTCGGAGAGATCCACTGGGAACAGTTTGGTCTGTGCGCTTCCTGTTTTTGTTTTCCTCTGAGTTTAATGCGCACCCACTCCCACGTACATACGTGCCTGTGTCGGTAGCTCCGCACGTCCTCAAACACAGCTATGTATGGCACATGCATGGTTTTCCGACTTGCTTGTTTTCACTTAGCATATTCTTTTTTTTTT
>NW_027729059.1:0-314 GCF_054177405.1 Leptonychotes weddellii | reverse complement strand
AAGTCTATTGCTTGCCTATTAATTTTCTTAATGTTGTTTTTGATAAAAAGATTTTTTAGTTTAATGAAACCTGACATCAATATTTCTCTTATTGCTTTTTGTGATCCAAGAATATTTTTCTACTTTGAAGTCATGAAGGTATTCTATTGCGTTTTCTTGTAAAACCTTTATAGTTTTAGATTTTACATGTAGGTCAATATTCCATCTCTAATTACTTTTATGTGTGGTAGAAAGTAGGACATTATTTTTTTTCCATGTGGAGATCCAATTATTCCAGCATCACTTGTTAAAAAGCCTTTTTTCTTCTTCTTCTT
>NW_027729058.1:0-314 GCF_054177405.1 Leptonychotes weddellii | reverse complement strand
TTTTTTTTAAAGATTTTATTTATTTATTTGAGACAGAGAGAATGAGAGAGACAGAGAGCACATGAGAGGGGGGAGGGTCAGAGGGAGAAGCAGGCTCCCTGCCGAGCAGGGAGCCCGATGCGGGACTCGATCCAGGGACTCCAGGATCATGACCTGAGCTGAAGGCAGTCGCTTAACCAACTGAGCCACCCAGGCGCCCACAGTAATTCTATTTTTAATCTTTTGAGAAACCTCCTTACTATTTTCCATAGTGGCTGTACCAGTTTACCTTCTCCAACAATGCACGAGGGGCCCCTTTCTCCACATCCTTGCCA
>NW_027729057.1:0-314 GCF_054177405.1 Leptonychotes weddellii | reverse complement strand
TAAAACGGTTTTTGGAAAGATTACATGAGATAACATATGTAAAAGTTTCACATCATAAGATACACAGGAAGCAATGGATAATCAATAACTATTTGCTTTCAAAAACTCCCTTTTCTGGGGCGCCTGGGTGGTTCAGCTGTTAAGAGTCTGCCTTCGGCTCAGGTCATGATCCCAGGGTCCTGGGATGGAGCCCCGCATCAGGCTTCCTGCTCGGCAGGAAGCCTGCTTCTCCCTCTCCAACTCCCCCTTGGTTGTGTTCCCTCTCTCGCTGTCTCTGTCAAATAAATAAAATCTTAAAAAAAAAACAAAACTCC
>NW_027729056.1:0-314 GCF_054177405.1 Leptonychotes weddellii | reverse complement strand
TGCTTTCAACCTCGGTCTTTATGTCTATAAGTAGGTGTAATCATACCTGCCCTAACATCCTCACAGCTGTCCTAATGATCATGTGGGGCAATATACGGAAAGTGCTTTGTAATCTGTAAAATTTTGCTAGGTATTATTGAAAGTTGTACCCACTGCCCTGACCTTTATATCTCCCTGTATACCTAACCACTGGAATCCTATGTCTAAATGAAAAGCATCTTCTATTATATGTATGTGTGTGTGTGTATATCATCACATATCTAAGCCAGATGTTCACTGTCCATACATAACATGGATGATGCAAGATTAATAAC
>NW_027729055.1:0-5048 GCF_054177405.1 Leptonychotes weddellii | reverse complement strand
AATGACCTTATTCAATGGCTTATTTTTTTTTTTAAAGATTTTATTTATTTATTTGAGACAGAGAGAATGAGAGACAGAGAACATGAGAGGGAGGAGGGTCAGAGGGAGAAGCAGACTCCCTGCCGAGCAGGGAGCCCGATGCGGGACTCGATCCCGGGACTCCAGGATCATGACCTGAGCCGAAGGCAGTCGCTTAACCAACTGAGCCACCCAGGTGCCCCCTCAATGGCTTATTAAACGGATTAGAATTTAATCTTTGCAAATTTAAAAATACTTGCATATGAACATTTTGTTTGTTTTATTTGCATTTGGTTCTTAGTAAAATTTAGTATATTTTCTCATCGTCATTTGTATTTCTATTTCAGTGTACTGGATTTTCTTATTCTTTGACTTTTTTTCTGTAGGAGGCCTCTGTTTATTAATATTGATAAAAATTCTTTGAAAAATATTTTATTTGTAATTATATAAATATAAAATATGTGTAAATTATACCTTAAGTATTTTACTATCTTTTAATAAAATTTATCTTTAATAACAACGTTTTTAATATTTGCTTCAAATTTAATTTTTTTTTTTGGAATTCATGTTACAATTAGTAATGCCTTCCTCTTCAAGTAAGATACAAACCAACCACTTACGCTTTTTTAGAATTTTTAAATATATTATTATATTTAAAATTTTAATTGGACTGCTTTTGTAGTATAAAGAGAGAAGGATTCAGCATTTTTTTCCTCGTTTCCCAAAGAGGGTCACATCATTTGTCTGAACTATTATCCTTATCACATATTTACTCCAATATTTATATTTAAGCTGTGTGAAATCTTTAAGTCATTTCATTGATTTTTATATCTCTTTGAATGCTAGAAAAAAAAATTAAGCTGTAACGGTCTATTGTCTGGTAGGCATCTTTCTTTCTTGAACATTAATTCTTTAAAGTTTCCTATCAATTTTACTGTATTATTTTCCAAGTCTGGTTCCCTTATTGCCCACCCTTAGTGTCTTTTCTCTCTCCCACCTCTCTCTCCCAGGCCCACCCTCTGACTTACACACACACACACACACACACACACACACCACCTCAGATATACACTATAAACTATTGGTGAGTTGATACATTATGCTATGCTTGTATAAACTAATAAACTTCCTATAAACTAAGAAACTAATAAACCTCCTATAAATTCATTTGAAATGGAAATGTAAATATCATGGCAGAAAGTACTGTTATAAGCACTATATATATATGTGTGTATATATATATATATATATATGTATATATATACACACACATACATACATCCTTCCC
Organism: Leptonychotes weddellii; assembly: GCF_054177405.1. Lineage (NCBI taxonomy): Eukaryota > Metazoa > Chordata > Mammalia > Carnivora > Phocidae > Leptonychotes > Leptonychotes weddellii. The sequence continues at coordinate 3,742 of NW_027729055.1, read as the reverse complement.
TATTGGCCATTAGCTCCTGGTGTCTTTGCAACGTTGAGTTTTCTTATCCAAGACCAGCCAGTTACATGTTCTGCTTTATTCAAACTTTCTTTGATGTTGTTAAGTAGAGCTTTAAGTTTTTATTCTTATAGTATTTTACTTAATAACTTCATTCAGAGCCATGACATTTTTTCTGGGCACTAATGTGAAAGGAACTTCTTCTCTCATTATATTCTCTAACTTGTTCTTGTTTGTATAAATGAAATACATTGATTTTGCAACAAGACACTCTATTGGATTCCTATTTTTTTTTCTTTCTTTTTGTCCTCTCATTACATGTTTTCTGGCATATATTGATAACATAAAATAATAATAATTCAAATAATAATTTTGTCTCTTTCAATCCATGTTTTCATCTCTTATTTTATACTCTTAACTAATTGCTTTGACTGGTATAGTCACGATATTGATAAATCATAGTGATATTTCTGGACATTTTTAAATGTTTCTAGGCATTGTCTGAATGTGTGCATTTGTGTGTGTGTGTTTGTGAATGACAGAGAGAGAGAGAGAAGTCTTGTCAAAATTACCCATCTGTTTCTATTTCTTTAAGAATATACAATCAGGGCGCCTGGGTGGCTCAGTTGGTTAAACGACTGCCTTCGGCTCAGGTCATGATCCTGGAGTCCCGGGATCGAGTCCCGCATCGGGCTCCCTGCTCGGCAGGGAGTCTGCTTCTCCCTCTGACCCTCCTCCCTTTCATGCTCTCTGTCTCTCATTCTCTCTGTCTCAAATAAATAAATAAAATCTTTAAAAAAAAAAAGAATATACAATCAGAAATGGCTATTGGACATTTTTTCTAGAGCATTTTAGTAGCATTTGTAGTTAATTTAATTAATTTTTATCTTTTTAAAAAATATACCCATGTGGTATATCTATTCAATGGAATATTCAGCCATAAAAAGGAATGAAATCTTGCCATTTGTGACAAAATGGATGGACCTAGAGGGTATTATTCTAAAATGAAATAAGTCAAACAGTGAAAGACAAATGCCATATGATTTCCCTTATATGTGGAATTTAAAGAACAAAACAAATAAATTAACAAGCAAACAAAAAGAAGAAGCAGACCCACAAATACAGAAAACAAACTGGTGGTTGCCAGAGGGGAGAGGGGTTGGGGGATAGGCAAAATGGGTGAAGGGAAGTGGGAGATATAGGCTTCCAGGTAAGGAATGAATAAGTCATGGGGATGAAAGGTAAAGAATAAGGAATATAGTCAATGGAATTGTAATAATGTTGTATGGGAGACAGATGGTAGCTACACTTGTGGTAAGCATAATGTATCAATTCACCAAATCACTATGTGGTACACCTGAAACTAATATAACATGTGTGTCCACTATAGTTCAATATGAAAAATACACATTTATAGAAAGTGATAGCTATAGATTTTAGAAGGGCATTTTTCTGTAGGATCTTCTCACATCAGTTCGATTTTAATAAAAATCTAAGTGTGCAACTCAAAAATAAAATCCTAAAGCCTCTATAAAAAAATTAGGAGGGCTCCTGGGTGGCTCAGTTGGTTAAGCATCTGCCTTTGGCTCAGGTCATGATCCTAGGGTCCTGGGATCAAGTCCTGCATTGAGCTCCCTGCTCAGCAGGGAGTCTGCTTCTTCCTCTGCTCCCTTGAACCTCCCCCCCACCCACTCGTGCATGCCTTCTCACTCCCTCCTCTCACAAAAATAAATAAAATCTTAAAAAAATATTCTTAAAAAATTAGGACTAATAAATGGATTCAAAAAAGTTGAAAGATAAAAAAAATCAGCACACAAAAATCAATTGTCTTTCCATACACTAACATTTCCATTTACAATACCCTGAAAAAGAATAAGATACTTAGGAATAAATTTGATCAAGGAGGTGAAGACTTATACATTAAAAACCATAAAACATTTTTGGAAGAAATTGAAGCAGACACAGATAAATGCAAAGACATTTTAAAAAATACACATAAATTTTACAACTATGCTGTGGTTATACAGTATATTTTCTCTATTTTTTTAAAGATTTTATTTATTTTTTTGAGAGAGAGAATGAGAAAGAGAGAGAGCACATGAGTGGGGGAGGGTCAGAGGGAAAAGCAGACTCTCCACTGAGCAGGGAGCCCGATGTGGGACTGGATCCTGGGACTCCAGGATGATGACCTGAGCCGAAGGCAGTCGCTTTAACCAACTGAGCCACCCAGGTGCCCCTATTTTCTCTATTTCTTAAGAGATGATTATTTACCTTTGCTTTTTTACTAATGTGTGATTAAGTTACCTTTTTAAATCTATCTCAAAAAGCTAGATGTTATTAGATTTTTTTTAAAGATTTTATTTATTTATTTGAGAGAGAGAGAGCATGAGAGGGGTGAGGGGCAGAGGAAGAAGTAGACTCTCCGGCTGAGCAGGGAGCCTGATGCTGGGTTTGATCCCGGGTCTCTGGGATCATGACATGAGCTGAAGGCAGATGCTTAACTGACTGAGCCACCCAGGCACCCCAAGCTAGATGTTATTAGATTTTAAAAATCAGTACCTAAATTTATATATGAAGGCTATTTTTATTACCTATTTACTAAATCATTATCTTGTGTGTTTCTTTTTTCTTTTAGTTTTCTTTTTTTCAACTGCATTGTTCTTTTTCTTAATGATTTTGAAAAAAAGTCATTCATTTTCTTCTCTCTTGTTTAATAATGCAAGTGTTTAACATTCTGCAATGTCTTTTCATACAGTTTAAATGCTTGATTTCATATTCAGAGACTTTATTATTGCTATTTTTATAGTGTACAGTTGGGATTTTGATTTTCTCTGTAATTCAGAAGTTGTTCAAGAGGAAGTTTTAAAATATTTCCAAGTAGATGAGTTTTAAAACTTTTCTAATTATGCTATTATTTACCAAAGTCATTACATGGTGGTCTATAATATTTCTACTTAGAAAATAACAAAACACAAGGGTATTTTTACTCAGACCATCTATTCAAATATATTTTGAGTGGCTCTTTCCTGACTAATTTCATATCTTATTTAGTCCCTGTGTGTGCCATCGTTATTGTTTTGTTTTGTTTGTCTTATTTGAAGTCTGCTTTTCTATCTACTCTTTTGTTGCCAAGAGCAGCAAAGCAGGGTTAGAAGGAAAGAGAAGATAGACAATGCTTTAGGTTTTGAATATGGAATGCTTAATCATCATTGGAAGAGAGATTTTCAAAAAGCATTTTCCATGTGTTTAATGATTAGTTTTTAATGATTAGTTTTAATGATTGGCTTAATCATTTTTTAATGATTAGTTCTTTCTCTGTGCTCATTCCTGCATTTCTCCTAGCCAGGCAAAATAAATGGCAAATTATTATATTTTTTTTGTAGTTTTTAATTTTATTATATTATGTTAGTCACCATACAATACATCATTAGTTTTTGATGTAGTGATCCACGATCCATTGTTTTCGTATAACACCCAGTGCTCCATGCAGTACGTGCCCGCCTTAATACCCATCACCGGGCTAACTAACCCCCCCTCCCCCCTCCCCTCTAGAACCCTGTTTGTTTCTCAGGTCCATAGTCTCTCATGGTTCATCTCTCTCTCCAATCCCCCCCCCATTTTTCCCTTCCTTCTCCTAATGTCCTCCATGTTATTCCTTATGTTCCACAAATAAGTGAAACCATATGATAATTGACTTTCTCTGCTTGACTTATTTCGCTTAGCATAATCTCCTCCAGTCCCATCC
>NW_027729054.1:0-314 GCF_054177405.1 Leptonychotes weddellii | reverse complement strand
GATGCTATGGAGCAATAATGATGAATTGACACCAAAGTGCTCATTTATCAGCTCGCCTTTACTGAGACTCAATGATGCACCTGGAATAGGGAGAAAAAGATGAATAAGACGTGACACCAGTCGGTTAAGCGTCTGCCTTCGGCTCAGGTCATGATCTCAGGGTCCTGGGATCGAGCCCCCATTGGGCTCCCTGCTCAGCGGGGAGCCTGCTTGTCCCTCTCCCTCTGCCTGCCGCTCCCCCTGCTTGTGCTCTCTCACACTCTCTCTGTTAAATAAATAAAATCTTAAAAAAAGACGTGACACCAGCCATGGAG
>NW_027729053.1:0-314 GCF_054177405.1 Leptonychotes weddellii | reverse complement strand
CTAACATGAATAACAGACAAAAGGCTAGTTTCCTTCATTTACTAAGTGCTTATACAAGGCAAAAAGAAAAAGATAAATAATACTAATTAAATATTTGCTAAGAACAGAAATAGGTAATTTAATAAGACAAAAGTAGGTGCTCAATAAATACAAGGAAACAACATAAACCATAATTAAACATGTGCAAATCAAGCCACAAGGTTCACCTTTTGACCATCAGATGGACAAAAATTTAAAAAGATTCACCATATCTGCACTGGCAGGGACACAAGGAAATGAGTACTCTTCCATATGATGCCAGAGAGTATAAACTG
>NW_027729052.1:0-314 GCF_054177405.1 Leptonychotes weddellii | reverse complement strand
CGCATCGGGCTCCCTGCTCGGCAGGGAGTCTGCTTCTCCCTCTGACCCTCCTCCCTCTCATGCTCTCTGTCTCTCATTCTCTCTGTCTCAAATAAATAAATAAAATCTTTAAAAAATATATATATATATAAAATAAATAAAATAACATCTTTAAAAAATGGATCATGGACTTTATGTAAAATGAAAAACCACAAAACTTTAAAAAAAAAAAACATAGGAGAAAGTTTCTATAGCTTGGACCTACAGCATGGTGAGATTTTAGAGATGACACCAAATCTATTACCTGGAGCATGATAGAAATGTAGAATCCCAGG
>NW_027729051.1:0-314 GCF_054177405.1 Leptonychotes weddellii | reverse complement strand
AACACATGCTGGCTCCAAAGCGAAGAACCACAGATTCCAGATAAAGTCATGCCTCCCATAGATCTAAAGTCACCTCATGAAGGTGTGGATTTCAGAGATAATATTCTAAAACTTAAAAAAAAAAAATGTTTTTCTAAGGAACAGTGCCACTAAATCGCAGCCCAGAAACCAGTGGTGGCTACAGGGATGGTGCGACCGGATCGCAGTGTCTTATTCCAGATAACGAAAAACCAAGAGAAGAAGGAACAGCCGCAATAAATGCATTGATTTTTGTTTAATATAGTTCCTTCTTTTAAAATAGAAATAAGTTATTT
>NW_027729050.1:0-314 GCF_054177405.1 Leptonychotes weddellii | reverse complement strand
TTTTTTAAGGCAATTTTACAAATAATTTGCTTATTTCAAAGCTCAATGACTATCATTTGGGCATAAGTTTGTGCAAAACAAAGAGAATTGATCTGCATTGGTGGTATAGTGGTGAGCATAGCTGCCTTCCCAAACAAAGAGAATTGTATCTGTAATATATTAATTTGGCATTGGATCTCCATTTTCAGACTAATGGGGGGTGGCAGGATTCTTGTACTGTAGCAGGAATGGAGGTCAGGAAGGGAGGTGAAAGCCAGGTTATCTAGGGCCCTGAAGCCCATTAGAATGACTTCACTTTTGTTCTGAGATAGTAA
>NW_027729049.1:0-314 GCF_054177405.1 Leptonychotes weddellii | reverse complement strand
CGAAGTACAAAGTGCTATGTACGCATTTAATAGGGCTGTCTAACCTAGGGGTGAGAGAAGGTTTCTCCTAGGGAAAGTTTTTGAGCTGAGATCCCAAGGATATGTAGGCAGTAACTAGAAGGAGGGGAGAGGGGTTGGAGCACAGGGAATGAGTGGAGGAGTGATACAAGATAATTCCAGAGATGTGGTCAGGCTCTAGATCAACAGACTTAGGTCATGTTCGGAATTTTGTACTGTACTTGGACTTAATAGAAATGGGAGGGTATTAAAGGGTTTTAATTGGGTCACTGTGTGTGTGTGTGTGTGTGTGTGTG
>NW_027729048.1:0-314 GCF_054177405.1 Leptonychotes weddellii | reverse complement strand
GTGAGTGCAGTGAGTGAGCTCCCGGCTTAGTGGTGAGTGCAGTGAGTGAGCTCCTGGCTTAGTGGTGAGTGCAGTGAGTGAGCTCCCGGCTAAGCAGTGAGTGCAGTGAGTGAGCTCCCGGCTAAGCAGTGAGTGCAGTGAGTGAGCTCCCGGCTAAGCAGTGAGTGCAGTGAGTGAGCTCCTGGCTAAGCAGTGAGTGCAGTGAGTGAGCTCCCGGCTAAGCAGTGAGTGAGCTCCCGGCTAAGCAGTGAGTGCAGTGAGTGAGCGCCCGGCTAAGCGGCGAGTGAGCTCTCAGGGGCTCGGAACCAGCCATG
>NW_027729047.1:0-314 GCF_054177405.1 Leptonychotes weddellii | reverse complement strand
CTCGTTCTCAAATAAATAAATAAATAAAATCTTAAAAAAAAAAAGAGTAGTGCATGGACTGGTGGTCGATGGATCTGGCACATGCCCTGCCCATAGTAGGGGCTCAATGCTTTTGTTGTTGTTGTTGTTGTTGAAGAAGAAGTAAATGAGCTGGGACTGACTCCAGATTTGAGAGAGGGAGGTTCAGCGTCCGTATGCCGTACAGCTGTGGGTGGTTACCAGCCCCTGCAGAATTTGTAGCTAGAGGTCTTCCACTGTCCCTTTAAGATGTGGCCATCTCTTGCCAAGCCACCAGCAATTGTTTCTGCCTCTGG
>NW_027729046.1:0-314 GCF_054177405.1 Leptonychotes weddellii | reverse complement strand
TTCAGGGACTGACAGGATAGTGACAGCTTTAGTCATCAGAGTCAACCCCTATATAAGGGAAGGCAGTTCTTGAACTTAAAAATGGAAGATAATGTGCCTGGGTTCAGTAAACATCCGCTCCAACCTCTTTTTAATGCAGAGAAAGCTAAAAGTTACATTTTCCCCGTCGAGTCAATGTTAAAATTCGCGGATGTGTTAACGGTATTGTGGTTATGTAGGAAAATGTCCTTGTTCTTACGATACTCGTGTTGAATTATCTAGGGGTGAAGTGTCATGATGTGTGCACCTTACTTTCAAATGGTTCTGCAAAAAAG
>NW_027729045.1:0-314 GCF_054177405.1 Leptonychotes weddellii | reverse complement strand
TTACCTAGCTTGTCTGAAGTCATGTCGTAGTAGTACATGGTGAAGCCAGAATTTGAAACTGGAGGGTCGGGCTCCAGAACCTACTCTGAAATTGTTATACCATGGCATTGAGTAAAGCCAGCCAGTAGAAACATCCAGGCTATACTTGGGTTCTGCATAATTGAGTTGAGTGACTTAAGATAATAGAAAGTTTGGCCAGGAAAATAATGTGGGACCATTGAAGACAATTTCAAGAGCCCAATTACGGTGTTTGGAATTCGTGGGTGCTATATTTTCCCCCCATGGTGGGTTAAAAATTTCTGTATTGGCCAGCC
>NW_027729044.1:0-5049 GCF_054177405.1 Leptonychotes weddellii | reverse complement strand
TGTTCAATCACAGACCTGTACCTCTGAAACAAATAATACATTATATGTTAAAAAAAGAAGAAGAAGAAGAAGATAGCAGGAGGGGAAGAATGAAGGGGGGGAAATTGGAGGGGGAGACGAACCATGAGAGACTATGGACTATGGACTCTGAAAAACAAACTGAGGGTTCTAGAGGGGAGGAGCATGGGGGAATGGGTTAGCCTGGTGATGGGTATTAAAGAGGACACGTTCTGCATGGAGAACTGGGTGTTATACGCCAACAATGAATCATGGAACACTACATCAAAAACTAATGATGTAATGTATGGTGATTAACATAATAAAAAAAATTAAAGGGGTAATTAGTTTAATAAACTGAAACTCAGGGTGTCTGGCTCAGTTGGTAGAGCTCATGACTCTTGATGTTGGGGTTTGAGTTCAAGCCCTATGTTGTGTGTAGAGATTACTTAAAAATAAAATCTTTTCAAAAATAAATAAACTCAGTAAGGAGTCTACTTGAAGATTCTCTCTTTCTCCCTCTGCCCCTCCCCCTGTTCATGCTCTCTCAAATCTTTAAAAAATAAATAAAAATATACTGAATCTGTGTATCAAAATTTCTAATATTCAAATTCCAAATAAACAGTGAAAGAGTTGCAAAAGGATACAGGCAGTTTGATACCATTTGTTAACTTTTTTTTTTAAGATTTTATTTATTTGTCAGAGAGAGAACACAAGCAGGGGAGTGGCAGGCAGAGGGAGAGGGAGAAGCAGGATCCCCTCTGAGCAGGGAGCCCGATGTGGGACTCAATCCCAGGACCCTGGGATCATGACGTGAGCCGAAGGCAGCCGCTGAGCAACTCAGGTGTCCCACCATTTGTTAACTTTTAACACACACAAAAAAACGGTCTTATGTCTTATGTCTCATGTACCAACATAGTATAAATACATATACTGTAATGATACACATCCTCACCAAGAGAATGGTTACATCTGGGGGAAAAAGATACAAAGGCAAGAGGAAGTACTTTTATAAAAGAAATAAAACTGATACAGCTATAAGCCTAAAAGTGATACAACTAAAAGCCAATATAAAATATTAACATCTATTAAATCTGGCAAGTACATGTATATCTATTAGGGTTCTTTTCAATGGTCTAACTTAGTTTCATAATTAATTTTTTCTAGTTAAATATGCCAGATTCAAGATACCCTTTTTCCACTTCCTCCCCAAACTCCATTAAAACAAGAGAAAAGTAACACACAAGGGCAAAAACAACTAAATTGTGTAAGAAAAGGGCACCAGACTTAGAAAAACCACAGAAGGGCTCCTGGGTGGCTCAGTCGTTAAGCGTCTGCCTTCAGCTCAGGTCATGATCCCAGGGTCCTGGGATCGAGGCCCACATCGAGCTCCCTGCTCCTCTCCCACTCCCCCTGCTTGTGTTCCCTCTCTCACTGTGTCTCTCTCTGTCAAATAAAAACATAAAATCTTTAAAAAAAAAAGGAAAAGGAAAAGAAAAACCACATAAGCTAAACAAACAGCCTGATACTGGGGAATAGAACTAGGCTAATTTTTCCCCATGAAATCTCAGAAAGGCTCAGGAACTACAAACACTGAGTACTTCTGAAAGCAGGAATACAGGTAGGGCTAAAAAATATTAAGTCTTATTAAGAAGTTGGTAGACACCCCCTTTTTTCCCCCTTCTCACACACACACACACATTCACATTCTCTCTCTCTCTCCAAAAGATGTTTCCTCTCGGAGATGCTGAACCATAAAAATCTGGTTTTTAGAAAACCATGCAGCTAAAAGCCAGGAGTTTCATACTGAAAACATGTATATGTCTCTGTACAGGTATTTCCTACTATGTCACATGCATTCCTGAGAAGATTCCATGTGACACAAAATCTTGCACTGAAGAATAAGGTGGGGACGCCTTGCTGGCTCAGTTAGTAGAACATGCAACCCTTGATCTTGGGGTCATGAGCTTGAGCCCCATGTTGGGTGTAGAGATCACCTAAAAACAAAATCTTAGGGGCACCTGGGTGGCTCAGTCGGTTAAACATCTGACTTCAGCTCAGGTCCTGATCTCAGGGTCCTGGGATCAAGCCCTGGGTTGGGCTGCCCACTCAGCGGGGAGTCTGCTTGTCCCTCTGCCCCTCCTCCCACTCGTGCCTGTGCATGCATGCTCACTTTCTCTCTTCCAAAGGAATAAAATCTTTTTAAAAAATAACTTAAAGAATAATACGGCTAACCACAATAAAACAAGGTTAAAAGAAAACTACTCAAAACCTATGAAACTTTATAACCAGAGCACTGACAAAATCGTAACTAGTCTGACTTAAAACAAAAAACACTAGCAGTTAAGTCTCCAATGGCATTTCACTGAAGTGTCAATCAACCCGCTGCAGCTTTAACCATGAGGTCCATGTGTCATCTTTTGATATGGAGACATGAAGGCATTCAATTCTAACAAAGATCATTTCCCCAAAACACTAAGGATCAAAAGAACCACTCGCATTAATCCATCATCTTAATGACTTTACACCTACTTCACTTTCTCGACACATAGCTTTACAAACTAGAAAACAAAGGGGTCCTTAAAGGCAATAAACCAATCACTATATGCACAATAAAAAGTCATTTCTTAAGACTGTCAGCTTTGGAAGAAAAAAAAAATATATATCAGCTTTGTTACAGTTTCTTCATATATTGGTAGTAGGGTCTTTTTTTTTTTTTAATCCCCACCCCACCTCCACCAGGGTCATCTCTTTAATCACACAAAAGCTTGCATGGATCACTGTAAAACATTAATATTATGGGGGGAAAATCCCTAAGAACCAATAAAAGTCTTACATTTTATTAATATTACTCTTCTATCAATTGTGTATGGGCCTAATTTTTGTCTAAAAAAAGAATACCTTGTTCTAGATCAAACTATATACTCAATGTTGAGCCTTCTGGCACTCTTCCACACTCAGCTCCACAAATGCTGGTAGTCCAAACAGGAGGTTGGACTACTTCTCCCTGGTAATACTGACTAGACCAAAAAGGGTAAAAACAAGTCTCTTGACCAGGAAGAGAAGGAAAAGGCATAAAAGGCAGAAGTACATGGCAAACAAAAGGTTAACAAGGTAAGAGCACCTGAGACCATGCAAGCCAAACACACTACTGTCCATCAGGTAGAAAATCCTGACAACAAATCCATGACGGGGCTAATATATACTGGGAGAAGAGATAAGGCAACCACTGAAAACAACTCTTGGTTTGTAGATTTCGGCAGCCCTCCAACCCCATGAACAGCAGCAATAATACAGCTGGAAAACAAGGGAAGGGGTGGAGGGCTCTCAGAAGGGATTCTCACCCTCCTGCTAGTAACCTGCTGTTTAACTTCTTTTGTAAAAGGATTCAAGAGAAAACAAAGAAAATGCATCTCAGCCATTAAAAAAGAAGAAAGAAACCTGTAAGGAACAATACTGTAACCCTAAAGGGACAACAACCTGGACAGGGAAGAAGAAACCATACTACACAATGCCAGTTTTCCTTCCCCAGCCTGAAAACACAGGGATCTGAGTGGCTGCAACAATCCTATCTTTCCCAAACAAAAAACACAAAAGGAACACATTCTGGAAAAAGTGTATGTGTAGTCAGACACCCATCCCCACCTAAGGCCTACCTAGCAGCCTAACAGCTCACCAACACAAGCTTTCCAATTTATTGCATTGTATCTACCTCATAACCAGTAAAGGAATGGAAAGACATTTTATTACAGTCAAATTAGAGCTCTCCAGAGAGCTAACATCATTCTCAATGGATAAAGACTGCAATCTTCTCTAAAATGAGGAGCAAGACAAAGTAGCCAACTTTTACAACTTCTGTTCAACTACAGTATTAGAAGTTGTAGCCAGAGCAATTAGGCAAAAAGGAATTGTAAAGGAAGAAGTAAAATTACCACTGTTCACAGATTACATAATCTTACATGTAGGAAACTCTATAAAGAGTCCACCAAAAAAAACCTGCTAGAATTAATTCAGTAAAGTAGTGTGACACAAAAATCTTAACATTGCTCTACAGCAACAATGAACAATCTGTAGATTGCATTTATCACAGTACCAAAAAGAATAAAAGACTTAGGAATAGAATAAACTTAACCAAGGAGGTAAAAGACACGTACACTGAAAACTACAAAACACTGCTGAAAGAAATTAGACACAAATAAACAGAAATCTCATATTCATGGATCATAAGACTTAATATTGTTAAGTGTCAACACTGCCCAAAGTGATCTGCAGAGTCAATACAATTCCTACCAAAGTCCCAAATTGGGGGGGGGGGGGTAGAAAAATTAAAAATTCCACCCTGAAATTCATATGAAGTTTCAAGAGACCCCAAATAATCAAAACAATCTTGACAAAGAACAAAACTGGAAGGCTGAAATCACTTTGTGATTTCAAAACAAAGTACACACACACACACAAAAAAACAACCTCAATAACAAGCATTGGCAAAGATGTAGAAAAACCAGAACCTTTGTGCACAGTTGCTGGGAATGTAAAATGGTGCAACTGTTATGAAAAACAGCACAGCAGTTACTCAAAAAATTAAACATGGGGGCACCTGGCTGGCTCAGTCAATGAAGCATGACTCTTGACTCCAGGGTCGAGTTTGAGCCCCATGTTGGGTATAGAGATTACTTAAAAATAAATAAATATACATATAATTACTATATGATCCAGCAATCCCACTTTTAAATACATTTCTATATTTTTCTTAAGATTTATTTATTTTAGAGAGGGGGGAGCAAGGACGCATGGCCAAGTGGGGGGAGGGGCAGAGGGAGAGAATTTTCAAGCGGACTCCCCGATGAGCATGGGACACTTGGATGGCTCAGTCAGTTAAGCTTATCTACCTTTGACTCAGGTCATGATCCCAGGGTCCTGGGACTGAGCACCATTTTGGGCTCCCTATAGAGCAGGGAGTCTGCTTCTCCCTCTCCCTCTGACCCTACTCCCTGCCCATACTCTCGCTTGCTTGCTCTAATGAATAAATTATTAAAAATCATTAAAAAAAAA